>NW_027477215.1:0-88780 GCF_051020955.1 Megalopta genalis
AATCCATGCGACACAAATGATATAGCTTCAGATACTTGGGATATAAGAGATATAGCTTCAAATGCAGACGAAACAAACGAGTTAGCTTCATATCCAAGAGAAACACATGATTTAGCTTTAAATCAATGCGATGTAGAAGGTTTAGCTTCAAATCCATGTGACACAAATGTTATAGCTTCAGATACATGCGATCTAAGTGATATAGCTTCAAATGCAGACGAAACAAACGAATTAGCTTCAAATCCATGCAAAACACATGATTTAGCTGGAAATCAATGCGATGTAGAAGATTTAGCTTCAAATCCATTCGAAACAAATGATTTAACATCAGATACATGCGATATAAGTGATATAGCTTCAAATTCAGACGAAACAAACGAATTAGCTTCATATCCAAGCCAAACACATGATTTAGCGTCAAATCAATTCGAAGTAGAAGGATTAGCTTCAAATCCATGCGATACAAATGATTTAGCTTCAGATAGTTGCGATATAAGCGATATAGCTTCAAATGCAGACGAATCAAACGAGATAGCTTCAAATCCAAGCGAAACACACGATTTAGCTGCAAATCAATGCGATGTAGAAGGTTTAGCTTCAAATCCACGCGAAACACATGATTTAGCTTCAAATCAATGCGATATAGAAGGTTTAGCTTTAAATCCATGCGACACAAATGATATAGCTTCAGATACTTGGGATATAAGAGATATAGCTTCAAATGCAGACGAAACAAACGAGTTAGCTTCATATCCAAGAGAAACACATGATTTAGCTGGAAATCAATGCGATGTAGAAGATTTAGCTTCAAATCCATTCGAAACAAATGATTTAACATCAGATACATGCGATATAAGTGATATAGCTTCAAATTCAGACGAAACAAACGAATTAGCTTCATATCCAAGCCAAACACATGATTTAGCGTCAAATCAATTCGAAGTAGAAGGATTAGCTTCAAAACCATGCGATACAAATGATTTAGCTTCAGATAGTTGCGATATAAGCGATATAGCTTCAAATGCAGACGAATCAAACGAGATAGCTTCAAATCCAAGCGAAACACACGATTTAGCTGCAAATCAATGCGATGTAGAGGTTTAGCTTCAAATCCACGCGAAACACATGATTTAGCTTCAAATCAATGCGATATAGAAGGTTTAGCTCCAAATTCATGCGACAAAAATGATATAGCTTCAGATACTTGCGATATAAGAGATATAGCTTCAAATGCAGACGAAACAAACAAGTTAGCTTCGAATCCATGCAAAACACATGATTATGCTTTAAATCAATGCTATGGAGAAGGTTTAGCTTCAAATCCATGCGACACATATGAATAAGCTTCAGATACTTGCGATATAAGTGATATAGATTCAAGTGCAGACGAAACAAACGAGTTAGCTTCATATCCAAGCAAAAAACATGATGTAGCTTCAAATCAATACGATGTCGAAGGTTTAGCTTCAAATCCACGCGAAACACTTGATTTATATTCAAATCAATGCGATATAGAAGGTTTAGCTTCAAATCCATGCGAAACAATTGATTTAGCATCAGATAAATGCGATCTAAGTGATATAGCTTCAAATGCAGGAGGTAAACAATCGAGTTAGCTTCAAATCCACGCGAAACACATGATTTAGCTTCAAATCAATGCGATATAGAAGGTTTAGCTTCAAATCCATGCGAAACAAATGATTTAGCATCAGATAAATGCAATCTAAGTGATATAGCTACAAATGCAGGAGGTAAACAATCGAGTTAGCTTCAAATCCACGCGAAACACATACTTTAGCTGCAAATCAATGCGATGTAGAAGATTTAGCTTCAAATCCATGCGACACAAATGATATAGCTTCAGATACTTGTGATATAAGAGATATAGCTTCGAATGCAGACGAAACAAACGAGTTAGCTTCAAATCCATGCGAAGCACATGATTTAGCTTCAAATCAATTCGAAGTAGAAGGATTAGCTTCAAATTCATGAGACACAAATGATTTAGCTTCAGATACTTGCTATATAAGAGATATAGCTTCAAATGCAGACGAAACAAACGAATTAGCTTCATATCCAAGCCAAACACATGATTTAGCTTCAAATCAATTCGAAGCAGAAGGATTAGCTTCAAATCCATGCGATACAAATGATTTAGCTTCAGATAGTTGCGATATAAGTGATATAGCTTCAAATGCAGGGGAATCAAACGAGATAGCTTCAAATTCAAGCGAAACACATGATTTAGCTTCAAATCAATGCGATGTAGAAGGTATAGCTTCAAATCCATGCCAAACACATGATTTAGCTGCAAATCAATGCGATGTAGTAGATTTAGCTTCAAATCCATGCGAAACAAATGATTTAACATTAGATAGTTGCGATATAAGTGATATAGCTTCAAATGCAGACGAAACAATCGAGATAGTTTCAAATACAAGCGAAACACATGATTTAGCTTCAAATCAATGCGATATAGAAGGTTTAGCTTCAAATCCATGCGATACAGATGATTTAGCTTCAGATACTTGCGATATAAGAGATATAGCTTCAAATGCAGACGAAACAAACGAGTTAGCTTCAAATCCAAGCGAACCACATGATTTAGCTTTAAATCAATGCGATGTAGAAGGTTTAGCTTCAAATCCATGCGAAACAAATGATTTAGCATCAGATAAATGCGATCTAAGTGATATAGCTTCAAATGCAGGAGGTAAACAATCGAGTTAGCTTCAAATCCACGCGAAACACATGATTTAGCTTCAAATCAATGCGATATAGAAGGTTTAGCTTCAAATCCATGCGACACAAATGATATAGCTTCAGATACTTGGGATATAAGAGATATAGCTTCAAATGCAGACGAAACAAACGAGTTAGCTTCATATCCAAGAGAAACACATGATTTAGCTTTAAATCAATGCGATGTAGAAGGTTTAGCTTCAAATCCATGCGACACAAATGTTATAGCTTCAGATACATGCGATCTAAGTGATATAGCTTCAAATGCAGACGAAACAAACGAATTAGCTTCATATCCAAGCCAAACACATGATTTAGCGTCAAATCAATTCGAAGTAGAAGGATTAGCTTCAAATCCATGCGATACAAATGATTTAGCTTCAGATAGTTGCGATATAAGTGATATAGCTTCAAATGCAGACGAAACAAACGAGATAGTTTCAAATACAAGCGAAACACATGATTTAGCTTTAAATCAATGCGATGTAGAAGGTTTAGCTTCAAATACATGCTAAACAAATGATTTAACATCAGATAGTTTGCGATATAAGCGATATAGCTTCAAATGCAGACGAATCAAACGAGATAGCTTCAAATACAAGCGAAACACATGATTTAGCTTCAAATCAATGCGATATAGAAGGTTTAGCTTCAAATTCATGCGACACAAATGATATAGCTTCAGATACTTGCGATATAAGAGATATAGCTTCAAATGCAGACGAAACAAACGAGTTAGCTTCATATCCATGCAAAAAACATGATGTAGCTTCAAATCAATGCGATGTCGAAGGTTTAGCTTCAAATCCACGCGAAACACTTGATTTATATTCAAATCAATGCGATATAGAAGGTTTAGCTTCAAATCCATGCGAAACAAATGATTTAGCATCAGATAAATGCGATCTAAGTGATATAGCTTCAAATGCAGGAGGTAAACAATCGAGTTAGCTTCAAATCCACGCGAAACACATGATTTAGCTTCAAATCAATGCGATATAGAAGGTTTAGCTTCAAATCCATGCGAAACAAATGATTTAGCATCAGATAAATGCGATCTAAGTGATATAGCTTCAAATGCAGGAGGTAAACAATCGAGTTAGCTTCAAATCCACGCGAAACACATGAATTAGCTTCAAATCAATGCGATATAGAAGGTTTATCCTCAAATCCATGCGACACAAATGATATAGCTTCAGATACTTGGGATATAAGAGATATAGCTTCAAATGCAGACGAAACAAACGAGTTAGCTTCATATCCAAGAGAAACACATGATTTAGCTTTAAATCAATGCGATGTAGAAGGTTTAGCTTCAAATCCATGTGACACAAATGTTATAGCTTCAGATACATGCGATCTACGTGATATATCTTCAAATGCAGACGAAACAAACGAATTAGCTTCAAATCCATGCAAAACACATGATTTAGCTGGAAATCAATGCGATGTAGAAGATTTAGCTTCAAATCCATTCGAAACAAATGATTTAACATCAGATACATGCGATATAAGTGATATAGCTTCAAATTTAGACGAAACAAACGAATTAGCTTCATATCCAAGCCAAACACATGATTTAGCGTCAAATCAATTCGAAGTAGAAGGATTAGCTTCAAATCCATGCGATACAAATGATTTAGCTTCAGATAGTTGCGATATAAGCGATATAGCTTCAAATGCAGACGAATCAAACGAGATAGCTTCAAATCCAAGCGAAACACACGATTTAGCTGCAAATCAATGCGATGTAGAAGGTTTAGCTTCAAATCCACGCGAAACACATGATTTAGCTTCAAATCAATGCGATATAGAAGGTTTAGCTTTAAATCCATGCGACACAAATGATATAGCTTCAGATACTTGGGATATAAGAGATATAGCTTCAAATGCAGACGAAACAAACGAGTTAGCTTCATATCCAAGAGAAACACATGATTTAGCTGGAAATCAATGCGATGTAGAATATTTAGCTTCAAATCCATTCGAAACAAATGATTTAACATCAGATACATGCGATATAAGTGATATAGCTTCAAATTCAGACGAAACAAACGAATTAGCTTCATATCCAAGCCAAACACATGATTTAGCGTCAAATCAATTCGAAGTAGAAGGATTAGCTTCAAATCCATGCGATACAAATGATTTAGCTTCAGATAGTTGCGATATAAGCGATATAGCTTCAAATGCAGACGAATCAAACGAGATAGCTTCAAATCCAAGCGAAACACACGATTTAGCTGCAAATCAATGCGATGTAGAGGTTTAGCTTCAAATCCACGCGAAACACATGATTTAGCTTCAAATCAATGCGATATAGAAGGTTTAGCTCCAAATTCATGCGACAAAAATGATATAGCTTCAGATACTTGCGATATAAGAGATATAGCTTCAAATGCAGACGAAACAAACAAGTTAGCTTCATATCCAAGAGAAACACATGATTTAGCTTTAAATCAATGCGATGTAGAAGGTTTAGCTTCAAATCCATGCGACACAAATGTTATAGCTTCAGAAACATGCGATCTAAGTGATATAGCTTCAAATGCAGACGAAACATACGATTTAGCTTCAAATCCATGCAAAACACATGATTTAGCTGGAAATCAATGCGATGTAGAAGATTTAGCTTCAAATCCATTCGAAACAAATGATTTAACATCAGATACATGCGATATAAGTGATATAGCTTCAAATGCAGACGAAATAATCGAGTTAGATCCAAATCCAAGCGAATCACATGATTTAGCTTCAAATCAATTCGAAGTAGAAGGATTAGCTTCAAATCCATGCGATACAAATGATTTAGCATCAAATACATGCGATATAAGTGATATAGCTTCAAATGCAGGAGGAACAAACGAGTTAGCCTCAAATCCATGCAAAACACATGATTATGCTTCAAATCAATTGTATGTAGAAGGTTTAGCTTCTAATCTATGCGACACAAATGAATAAGCTTCAGATACTTGCGATATAAGTGATATAGCTTCAAATGCAGAGAAAACAACGAGTTGGCTTCATATTCAAGCGAAAAACATGATTTAGCTCCAAATCAATGCCATGTAGAAGGTTTAGCTTTGAATCCATGCGAAACAAATGATTTAACATCAGATAGTTTCGATATAAGTGACATAGCTTCAAATGCAGGGGAAACAAACGAGTTAGATTCAAATCCATACGAAACACGTGATTAAGCTTCAAATCAATGCGATGTAGAAGGTTTAGCTTCAAATCCGTGCGAAACAAATGATTTAGCTTTAAATCAGTGCGATGTACAAGGTTTAGATTCAAATCCATGCGAAACAAATGATTTAGCTTCAAACACTTTGGATATAAGTGATATAGCTTCAAATGCAGACGAAACAAACGAGTTAGCTTCATATCCAAGCGAAACACATGATTTAGCATTAAATCAATGCGATGTAGAAGGTTTAGCTTCAAATCCGTGCGAAACAAATGATTTAGCTTTAAATCAGTGCGATGTACAAGGTTTAGATTCAAATCCATGCGAAACAAATGATTTAGCTTCAAACACTTGGGATATAAGTGATATAGCTTCAAATGCAGACGAAACAAACGAGTTAGCTTCATATTCAAGCGAAACACATGATTTAGCTCCAAATCAATGCCATGTAGAAGGTTTAGCTTTGAATCCATGCGAAACAAATGATTTAACATCAGATAGTTTCGATATAAGTGACATAGCTTCAAATGCAGGGGAAACAAACGAGTTAGATTCAAATCCATACGAAACACGTGATTAAGCTTCAAATCAATGCGATGTAGAAGGTTTAGCTTCAAATCCGTGCGAAACAAATGATTTAGCTTTAAATCAGTGCGATGTACAAGGTTTAGATTCAAATCCATGCGAAACAAATGATTTAGCTTCAAACACTTGGGATATAAGTGATACAGCTTCAAATGCAGGGGAAACAAACGAGTTAGCTTCAAATCCATGCGAAGCAAATGAATGAGCTTCAAACACTTGGGATATATGTGATATAGCTTCAACAGCATGCGAAACAAACCAGTTAGCTTCAAATCCATGCGAGACACATGATTTAGCTTCAAATCAATGCGATGTAGAAGGTTTAGCATCAAATCCATGCGAAACAAATGATTTAGCTTCACACACATGGGATATAAGTGATATAGCTTCAAATGCAGATGAAGCAAACGAGTTAGATTCATTCCATGCGAAACACATGATATAGCTTCAAATCAATGCGATGTAGAATGTTTAGCTTCAAATACACGCGAAACACTTGATTTAGCTTCAAATCAATGCGATATAGAAGGTTTAGCTTCAAATCCATGCGAAGCAAATGATTGAGATTCAGATACTTGCGATATAAAAGATATAGCTTCAAATTCAGACGAAACAAACGAGTTAGCTTCATATCCAAGCCAAACACATGATTTAGCTTCAAATCAATTCGAAGTAGAAGGATTAGCTTCAAATCTATGCGATAAAAATGATTCAGCTTCAGATACTTGCGATATAAGTGATATAGCTTCAAATGCAGACGAAGCAAACGAGTTAGCTTCAAATCCACGCGTACCACATGATTTAGCTTCGAATCAATGCGACTTAGAAGGTTTAGCTTCAAATCCGTGCGAAACAAATGATTTAGCTTCAAACACTTGGGATATACGTGATATAGCTTCAAATGCAGACGAAGCAAACGAGATAGCTTCAAATCCACGCGAAACACATGATTTAGCTTCAAATCAATGCGATATAGAAGGTTTAGATTCAAATCCATGCGAAACAAATGATTTAGCATCAAACACTTGGGATATAAGTGATATGGCTTCAAATGCAGACGAAGCAAACGAGTTAGATTCAAATCCATGCGAAACACATGATATAGCTTCAAATCAATGCGATGTAGAATGTTTAGCTTCAAATACACGCGAAACACATGATTTAGCTTCAAATCAATGCGATATAGAAGGTTTAGCTTCAAATCCATGAGAAGCAAATAATTGAAATTCAGATACTTACGATATAAAAGATATAGCTTCAAATTCAGACGAAACAAACGAGCTGGCTTCATATCCAAGCCAAACACATGATTTAGCTTCAAATCAATTCGAAGCAGAAGGATTAGCTTCAAATCTATGCGATACAAATGATTTAACATCAGATAGTTGCGATATAAGTGATATAGCTTCAAATGCAGGGGAGAGAAACGAGTTAGCTTCAAATCCTTGCGAAACACATGATTAAGCTGCAAATCAATGCTATGTAGAAGGTTTAGCTTCAAATCCATGCGAAACAAATGATTTAGCATCAGATACATGCGATCTAAGTGATATAGCTTCAAACGCAGGAGAAACAAACGAGTTAGCCTCAAATCCACGTAAAAACACATGATTAATCTTCAAATGAATGCTATGTAGAAGCTTTAGTTTCAAAGCCATGAGACACAAATGATTTAGCTTCAGATACTTGCGATATAAGAGATATAGCTTCAAATTCAGACGAAACAAACGAGTTAGCTTCATATCCTAACCGAACACATGATTTATCTTCAAATCTATTCGAAGTAGAAGGATTAGCTTTAAATCCTTGCGACACAAATGATATAGCTTCAGATACTTGCGATATAAGAGATATAGTTTCAAATGCAGACGAAACAAACGAGTTAGCTTCAAATCCACGCGAAGCACAAGATTTAGCTTCAAATCAATTCGAAGTAGGAGGATTAGATCCAAATCTATGAGATACAAATGATTTAACATCAGATAGTTGCGATATAAGTGATATAGCTTCAAATGCAGGGGAGACAAACGAGTTAGCTTCAAATCCACGCGAAACACATGATGTAGCTGCAAATCAATTCGATATAGAAGGTTTAGCTTCAAATCCATGCGACACAAATGATATAGCTTCAAATACTTGCGATATAAGAGATATAGCTTCAAATGCAGACGAAACAAACGAATTAGCTTCATATCCAAGCGAAACACATGATTTAGCTTCAAATCAATGCTATGTAGAAGGTTTAGGTTCAAATCCTTGCGACACAAATGATTTAGCTCCAAATCAATGCGATGTAGATTGTTTAGCTTCAAATCCATGCGAAACAAATGATTTAGCTTCAAACACTTGGGATATACGTGATATAGCTTCAAATGCAGACGAAGCAAACGAGATAGCTTGAAATCCACGCGAAACACATGATTTAGCTTCAAATCAATGCGATATAGAAGGTTTAGATTCAAATCCATGCGAAACAAATGATTTAGCTTCAAACACTTGGGATATAAGTGATATAGCTTCAAATGCAGACGAAGCAAACGAGTTAGATTCATTCCATGCGAAACACATGATATAGCTTCAAATCAATGCGATGTAGAATGTTTAGCTTCAAATACACGCGAAACACTTGATTTAGCTTCAAATCAATGCGATATAGAAGGTTTAGCTTCAAATCCATGCGAAGCAAATGATTGAGATTCAGATACTTGCGATATAAAAGATATCGCTTCAAATTCAGACGAAACAAACGAGTTAGCTTCATATCCAAGCCAAACACATGATTTAACTTCAAATCAATTCGAAGTAGAAGGATTAGCTTCAAATCCATGCGAAACACATGATTTAGCTGCAAATCAATGCGATGTAGAAGGAATAGCTTCAGATCCATGCGAAACAAATGATTTAACATCAGATAGTTGCGATGTTGAAGGTTTAGCTTCAAATCCGTGCGAAACAAATGATTTAGCTTCAAACACTTGGGATATACGTGATATAGCTTCAAATGCAGACGAAGCAAACGAGATAGCTTCAAATCCACGCGAAACACATGATTTAGCTTCAAATCAATGCGATATAGAAGGTTTAGATTCAAATCCATGCGAAACAAATGATTTAGCATCAAACACTTGGGATATAAGTGATATGGCTTCAAATGCAGACGAAGCAAACGAGTTAGATTCAAATCCATGCGAAACACATGATATAGCTTCAAATCAATGCGATGTAGAATGTTTAGCTTCAAATACACGCGAAACACATGATTTAGCTTCAAATCAATGCGATATAGAAGGATTAGCTTCAAATCCATGAGAAGCAAATAATTGAAATTCAGATACTTGCGATATAAAAGATATAGCTTCAAATTCAGACGAAACAAACGAGCTGGCTTCATATCCAAGCCAAACACATGATTTAGCTTCAAATCAATTCGAAGCAGAAGGATTAGCTTCAAATCTATGCGATACAAATGATTTAACATCAGATAGTTGCGATATAAGTGATATAGCTTCAAATGCAGACGAAGCAAACGAGATAGCTTCAAATCCACGCGAAACACATGATTTAGCTTCAAATCAATGCGATATAGAAGGTTTAGATTCAAATCCATGCGAAACAAATGATTTAGCTTCAAACACTTGGGGTATAAGTGATATAGCTTCAAATGCAGACGAAGCAAACGAGTTAGATTCATTCCATGCGAAACACATGATATAGCTTCAAATCAATGCGATGTAGAATGTTTAGCTTCAAATACACGCCAAACACATGATTTAGCTTCAAATCAATTCGAAGTAGAAGGATTAGCTTCAAATCTATGCGATAAAAATGATTCAGCTTCAGATACTTGCGATATAAGTGATATAGCTTCAAATGCAGACGAAGCAAACGAGTTAGCTTCAAATCCACGCGTACCACATGATTTAGCTTCGAATCAATGCGACTTAGAAGGTTTAGCTTCAAATCCATGCGAAACATATGATTTAGTTTCAAACACTTGGGATATAAGTGATATAGCTTCAAATGCAGACGAAGCAAACGAGTTAGCTTCAAATCCATGCGAAACACATGATTCGGCTGCAAATAAATGCGATATAGAAGATTTAGCTTCAAATCCATGCGAAAAAAAATGATTTAACATCAGATAGTTGCGATATAAGTGATATAGCTTCAAATGCAGACGAAACAAACGAATTAGCTTCATATCCAAGCGAAACACATGATTTAGCTTCAAATCAATGCTATGTAGAAGGTTTAGGTTCAAATCCTTGCGACACAAATGATTTAGCTCCAAATCAATGCGATGTAGATTGTTTAGCTTCAAATCCATGCGAAACAAATGATTTAGCTTCAAACACTTGGGATATACGTGATATAGCTTCAAATGCAGACGAAGCAAACGAGATAGCTTCAAATCCACGCGAAACACATGATTTAGCTACAAATCAATGCGATATAGAAGGTTTAGATTCAAATCCATGCGAAACAAATGATTTAGCTTCAAACACTTGGGATATAAGTGATATAGCTTCAAATGCAGACGAAGCAAACGAGTTAGATTCATTCCATGCGAAACACATGATATAGCTTCAAATCAATGCGATGTAGAATGTTTAGCTTCAAATACACGCGAAACACTTGATTTAGCTTCAAATCAATGCGATATAGAAGGTTTAGCTTCAAATCCATGCGAAGCAAATGATTGAGATTCAGATACTTGCGATATAAAAGATATAGCTTCAAATTCAGACGAAACAAACGAGTTAGCTTCATATCCAAGCCAAACACATGATTTAGCTTCAAATCAATTCGAAGTAGAAGGGTTAGCTTCAAATCCATGCGAAACAAATGATTCAGCTTCAGATACTTGCGATATAAGTGATATAGCTTCAAATGCAGACGAAGCAAACGAGTTAGCTTCAAATCCATGCGAAACACATGATTCGGCTGCAAATAAATGCGATATAGAAGATTTAGCTTCAAATCCATGCGAAAAAAAATGATTTAACATCAGATACTTGCGATATAAGTGATATAGCTTCAAATGCAGACGAAACAAACGAGATAGCTTCAAATCCATGCAAAACACATGATTTAGCTTCATATCAAAGCTATGTAGAAGGTTTAGGTTCAAAGCCTTGCGACACAAATGATTTAACTTCAAATCAATGCGATATAGATTGTTTAGCTTCAAATCCATGCGAAACAAATGATTTACTTTCAAACGCTTGGGATATATGTGATATAGCTTCAAATGCATTCGAAACAAACGAGTTAGCTTCAAATCCATGCGAAACAAATGATTTAGCTTCAAACACTTGGCATATAAGTGATATAGCTTCAGATGCAGACGAAGCAAACGAGTTAGCTTTAAATCCATGTGAAACACATGATTTAGCTGCAAATAAATGCGATGTAGAAGGTTTAGCTTCAAATCCATGCGAAACAAAAGATTTAACATCAGATAGTTGCGATATAAGTGATATAGCTTCAAATGCAGACGAAATAAACGGGTTAGCTCCAAATCCAAGCAAACCACATGAGTTAGCTTCAAAACATTGCGATGTAGAAGGTTTAACTTCAAATCCATGCGAAACAAATGATTTACTTTCAAACGCTTGGGATATATGTGATATAGCTTCAAATGCATTCGAAACAAACGAGTTAGCTTCAAATCCATGCGAAACACATGATTTAGCTTCGAATCAATTCGAAGTAGGCGGATTAGCTGGAAATCCATGCGATACTAATGATTTAGCATCAGATACATGCGATATAAGTAATATAGCTTCAAATACAGGAGAAACAAACAAGTTAGCTTCAAATCCACGCAAAACAGATGATTATGCTTCAAATCATTGCTATGTAGAAGGTCTAGCTTCAGATCCATGCGAACCAAATGAATGAGTTTCAAATCAATTCGAAGTAGAAGGATTAGCGTCAAATCCATGCGATACAAATGATTTAGCTTCAGATACTTGCGATATAAGAGATATTGCTTCAAATGCAGTCGAAACAAACGAGTTTGCTTCATATCCAAGCGATACACATGATTTAGCTTTAAATCAATGCGATGTAGAAGGTTTAGCTTCAAATCCATGCGAAACGAATGATTTAGCTTCAAATCAATGCGATGTAGAAGGTTTAGCTTCAAATCCACGCGAAACACATGATGTAGCTGCAAATCAATTCGATGTAGAAGGTTTAGCTTCAAATCCATGCAACACAAATGATATAGCTTCAAATACTTGCGATATAAGAGATATAGCTTCAAATGCAGACGAAACAAACGAATTAGCTTCATATCCAAGCGAAACACATGATTTAGCTTCAAATCAATGCTATGTAGAAGGTTTAGGTTCAAATCCTTGCGACACAAATGATTTAGCTCCAAATCAATGCGATGTAGATTGTTTAGCTTCAAATCCATGCGAAACAAATGATTTAGCTTCAAACACTTGGGATATAAGTGATATAGCTTCAGATGCAGGAGAATCAAACGAGTTATCTTCACATCCAAGCGAAACACATGATTTAGCATTAAATCAATGCGATGTAGAAGGTTTAGCTTCAAATCCACGAGACACAAATGATTTAGCTTCAAACACTTGGGATATAAGTGATACAGCTTCAAATGCAGGGGAAACAAACGAGTTAGCTTCAAATCCATGCGAAACACATTATTTAGCTTTAAATCAATGCGATGTAGAAGGATTAGCTTCAAATCCATGCGTAGCAAATGAATGAGCTTCAAACACTTGGGATATATGTGATATAGCTTCAACAGCATGCGAAACAAACGAGTTAGCTTCAAATCCATGCGAGACACATGATTTAGCTTCAAATCAATGCGATGTAGAAGGTTTAGCATCAAATCCATGCGAAACAAATGATTTAGCTTCACACACATGGGATATAAGTGATATAGCTTCAAATGCAGACGAAGCAAACGAGTTAGCTTCAAATCCACGCGAAACACATGATTTAGCTTCAAATCAATGCGATATAGAATGTTTAGCTTCAAATCCATGCGACAAAAATGATATAGCTTCAGATACTTGCGATATAAGAGATATAGCTTCAAATGCAGACGAAACAAACGAGTTAGCTTCATATCCAAGCGAAACACATGATTTAGCTGCAAATCAATTCGAAGTAGAAGGATTAGCTTCAACACTATGCGATAAAAATGATTCAGCTTCAGATACTTGCGATATAAGTGATATAGCTTCAAATGCAGACGAAGCAAACGAGATAGCTTCAAATCCATGCGAAACACATGATTCAGCTGCAAATAAATGCGATGTAGAAGGTTTAGCTTCAAATCCATGCGAAGCAAAAGATTTAACATCAGATAGTTGCGATATAAGTGATATAGCTTCAAATGCAGTCGAAACAAACGAGTTTGCTTCATATCCAAGCGATACACATGATTTAGCTTTAAATCAATGCGATGTAGAAGGTTTAGCTTCAAATCCATGCGAACAAACGATTTAGCTTCAAATCAATGCGATGTAGAAGGTTTAGCTTCAAATCCACGCGAAACACATGATTTAGCTGAAAATCAATTCGATATAGAAGGTTTAGCTTCAAATCCATGCGACACAAATGATATAGCTTCAGATACTTGCCATATAAGAGATACGGCTTCAAATGCAGACGAAACAAACGAATTAGCTTCATATCCAAGCGAAACACATGATTTAGCTTCAAATCAATGCTATGTAGAAGGTTTAGGTTCAAATCCTTGCGACACAAACGATTTAGCTCCAAATCAATGCGGTATAGATTGTTTAGCTTCAAATCCACGCGAAACACATGATTTAGCTGCAAATCAATTCGATATAGAAGGTTTAGCTTCAACACTATGCGATAAAAATGATTCAGCTTCAGATACTTGCGGTATAAGAGATATAGCTTCAAATGCAGACGAAACAAACGAGTTAGCTTCAAATCCATGCGAAGCACATGATTTAGCTTCAAATCAATTCGAAGTAGAAGGATTAGCTTCAAATCTATGCGATACAAATGATTTAGCATCAGATACATGCGATATAAGTGATATAGCTTCAAATGCAGGAGGAACAGACGAGTTAGCTTCAAATCCATGCAAAACACATGATTTAGCTTCAGATACTTGCGATATAAGAGATATAGCTTCAAATGCAGACGAAACAAACGAGTTAGCTTCAAATCCATGCGAAGCACATGATTTAGCTTCAAATCAATTCGAAGTAGAAGGATTAGCTTCAAATCTATGCGATACAAATGATTTAGCATCAGATACGTGCGATATGAGTGATATAGCTTCAAATGCAGGAGAAACAAACGAGTTAGCTTCAAACCAATGCAAAACACATGATTAATCTTCAAATCAATGGTATGTAGATGGTTTAGCTTCAAATCCATGCGACACAAATGAATAAGCTTCAGATACTTGCGATATAAGTGATATAGCTTCAAATGCAGAAGAAACAAACGAGTTAGCTTCATATCCAAGCGAAACACAAGATCCAGCTTCAAATCAATGCGATGTAGAAGGATTAGCTTCAAATCCACGCGAAACACATGATTTAGCTTGAAATCAATGCGATATAGAAGGTTTAACTTCAAATCCATGCGACACAAATGATTTAGCATCAGATACATGCGATATAAGTGAAATAGCTTCCAATGCAGACGAATCAAACGAGTTGGCTTCAAATCCAAGCGAAACACATGATTTAGCTTCAAATCAATGCGATGTAGAGGGTTTAGCTTCAAATCCACGCGAAACAAATGATTAATCTTCAAATCAATGGTGTGTAGAAGGTTTAGCTTCAAATCCATGCGACACAAATGAATAAGCTTCAGATACTTGCGATGTAAGTGATATAGCTTCAAATGCGGACGAAACAACGAGTTAGCTTCATATCCAAGCGAAACACATGATTTAGCTTCAAACACTTGGGATATAAGTGATATTGCTTCAAATGCAGGAGGAACAAACGAGTTAGCTTCAAATCCATGCGAAACACATGATTTAGCTGCAAATCAATGCGATGTAGAAGATTTAGCTTCAAATCCATGTGAAACAAATGATTTAACATCAGATAGTTGTGATATAAGCGATATAGTTTCAACTGCAGACGAAACAAACGAGATAGCTTCAAATCCAAGCGAAACAAATGATTTAGCTTCAAATCAATGCGATGTAGAAGGTTTAGCTTCAAATGCACGCGAAACAAATGATTTAGCTTCAAATCAATGCCATATAGTAGGTTTAGCTTCAAATCTATGCGACACAAATGATATAGCTTCAGATACTTGCGATATAAGAGATATAGCTTCAAATGCAGACGAAAAAACAAGTTAGCTTCAAATCCATGCAAAGCACATGATTTAGCTACAAATGAATGCGATATAGAAGGATTAGCTTCAAATCCATGCGAAACAAATGATTTACTTTCAAACGCTTGGGATATATGTGATATAGCTTCAAATGCAGATGAATCAAACGAGTTAGCTTCATATCCAAGGGATACACATGATTTAGCTTTAAATAAATGCGATGTAGAAGGTTTAGCGTCAAATACACGCGAAAAACATGATTTAGCTTCAAATCAATGCGATATAGAATGTTTAGCTTCAAATCCATGCGAAACAACTGATTTAACATCAGATAGTTGCGATATAAGTGATATAGCTTCAAATGCAGACGAAAAAAACGAGATAGCTTCAAATCCAAGCGAAACACATGATTTAGCTTTAAATCAATGCGCTGTAGAAGGTTTAGCTTCAAATCCATGCGAAACAAATGATATAGCTTCAGATACTTGCGATATAAGAGATATAGCTTCAAATGCAGACGAAACAAACGAGTTAGCTTCAAATCCATGCGAAGCACATGATTTAGCTTCAAATCAATTCGAAGTAGAAGGATTAGCTTCAAATCTATGCGATACAAATGATTTAGCATCAGATACATGCGATATAAGTGATATTGCTTCAAATGCAGGAGGATCAAACGAGTTAGCTTCAAATCCATACAAAACACGTGATTAAGCTTCAAGTCAATGCTATGTAGAAACTTTAGCTTCAAATCCATGCGAAACACATGATTTAGAAGCAAATCATTGCGATGTAGAAGGTTTAACTTCAAATCCATGCGAAACAAATGATTTAGGTTCAGATACTTGCGATATAAGTGATATACCTTCAAATGCGGGCGAAACAAACCAGTTGGCTTCAATTCCATACGAAATACACGATTTAGCTTAAAATTCATGCGAAACACATGGATTAGCTTAAAATTCGTGCAAAACAAATGATTTAGCTTCAAATCCATGCGAAACACATGATTTAGC
Source organism: Megalopta genalis (assembly GCF_051020955.1). Lineage (NCBI taxonomy): Eukaryota > Metazoa > Arthropoda > Insecta > Hymenoptera > Halictidae > Megalopta > Megalopta genalis. The sequence goes on from NW_027477215.1 coordinate 16,861, forward strand.
TTAAAATCCATGCGAAACACATGGGTTGGCTTCAAATTCGTGCGAAACAATCGAGTTAGCTTGAAATCCAAGCGAATCACATGATTTAACTTCGAATCAATGCGATGTAGAAGGTTTAGCTTCAAAACAATGCGATGTAGAAGGTTTAGCTTCAAATCCATGCGATGTAGAAGGTTTAGCTTCAAATCCATGCGAAACAAATGATTTAGCTTCAGAGACTTGCGATATAAGTGATATAGGTTCAAATACAATCGAAACAAACGAGCTAGCTTCAAAATCCATGCCACACTCATGATTTAGATTCAAATCAATGCGAAATAGAAGGCTTAGCTTCAAATCCATGCGAAACAAATGATTTAGGTTCAGATACTTGCGATATAAGTGATATAGCTTCAAATGCAGACGAAACAAACGATTAACTTCAAATCCAAGCGAATCACATGATTTAGATTCAAGTCAATGCGATTTAGAAGGTTTAGCTTCAAATCCATGCAAAACAAATGATTGAGCTTCAAACACTTGGGATATATGTGATATAGATTCAGCTGCATTCGAAACAAACGAGTTAGTTTCAAATCCATGCAAAACACATGATTGAGGTTCAATCAATGCGAGGTAGAGGTTTAGCTTCAAATCCATGCCTAACAAATGATTTATCTTCAGATACTTGCGATTTAAGAGATATAGGTTCAAATGCAGGCGAAACCAACGAGCTAGGTTCAACTCCATGCTACACACATGATTTAGCTTCAAATCAATGCGACGTAGAAGGATTAGCTTCAAATCAATGCGATGGTAGATGGTTAAGCTTCAAATCAATGCGACACAAATGATCTAGCATCAGATACATGTGATATAGGTGATATAGGATCAAATGCAGACGACACAAACGAGCTAGCTTCAAGTACATGCGACACACATGATTTAGCTTCAAATCAATGCGATGTAGTAGGTTTAGCTTCAAATCAATGCGATGTAGAAGGTTTAGCTTCAAATCCATGCGAAACACATGATTTAGCAGCAAATAATTGCGATGTAGAAGGTTTAGCTTCAAATCCATGAGACCCAAATGATTTAGCTTCAGATGCTTGCGATATAAGAGATATAGCTTCAAATGCAGGAGAAACAAACGAGTTAGCTTCATATCCAAGAGAAACACATGATTTAGCTTTAAATCAATGCGATGTAGAAGGTTTAGCTTCAAATCCATGCGACACAAATGTTATAGCTTCAGATACATGCGATCTAAGTGATATAGCTTCAAATGCAGACGAAACAAACGAATTAGCATCATATCCAAGCCAAACACATGATTTAGCTTGAAATCAATTCGAAGTAGAAGGATTAGCTTCAAATCCATGCGATACAAATGATTTAGCTTCAGATAGTTGCGATATAAGTGATATAGATTCAAATGCAGGGGAATCAAACGAGATAGCTTCAAATCCAAGCGAAACACGTGATTTAGATTTAAATCAATGCGATGTAGAAGGTTTAGCTTCAAATACATGCTAAACAAATGATTTAACATCAGATAGTTGCGATATAAGTGATATAGTTTCACATGTAGACGAAACAAACGAGATAGCTTCAAATCCAAGCGAAACACATGATTTAGCCGCAAATCAATGCGATATAGAAGATTTAGCTTCAAATCCATGCGAAACAAATGATTTAACATCAGATAGTTGCGATATAAGCGATATAGCTTCAAATGCAGACGAATCAAACGAGATAGCTTCAAATCCAAGCGAAACACACGATTTAGCTGCAAATCAATGCGATGTAGAAGATTTAGCTTCAAATCCATGCGAAACAAATGATTTAACATCTGATAGTTGCGATATAAGTGATATAGCTTCAAATGCTGATGAAACAAACGAGATAGTTCCAAATTCAAGCGAAACACATGATCTAGCTTCAAATCAATGCGATGTAGAAGGTTTAGCTTCAAATCCACGCGAAACACATGATTTAGATTCAAATCAATGCGATATAGAAGGTTTAGCTTCAAATTCATGCGACACAAATGATATAGCTTCAGATACTTGCGATATAAGAGATATAGCTTCAAATGCAGACGAAACAAACGAGTTAGCTTCAAATCCATGCGAAGCACATGATTTAGCTTCAAATCAATTCGAAGTAGAAGGATTAGCTTCAAATCTGTGCGATAAAAATGATTTAGCATCAGATACATGCGATATAAGTGATATAATTTCAAATGCAGGAGAAACAAACGAGTTAGCTTCGAATCCATGCAAAACACATGATTATGCTTCAAATCAATGCTATGGAGAAGGTTTAGCTTCAAATCCATGCGACACATATGAATTTGCTTCAGATACTTGCGATCTAAGTGATATAGATTCAAATGCAGACGAAACAAACGAGTTAGCTTCATATCCACGCGAAACACATGATTTAGCTTCAAATCAATGCGATATAGAAGGTTTAGCTTCAAATCCATGCGAAACAAATGATTTAGCATCAGATAAATGCGATCTATGTGATATAGCTTCAAATGCAGGAGGTAAACAATCGAGTTAGCTTCAAAGCCACGCGAAACACATGATTTAGCTTCAAATCAATGCGATATAGAAGGTTTAGCTTCAAATCCATGAGACACAAATGATTTAGCTTCAGATGCTTGCGATATAAGAGATATAGCTTCAAATGCAGACGAAACAAACGAGTTAGCTTCATATCCAAGAGAAACACATGATTTAGCTTTAAATCAATGCGATGTAGAAGGTTTAGCTTCAAATCCATGCGACACATATGAATTTGCTTCAGATACTTGCGATCTAAGTGATATAGATTCAAATGCAGGAGAAACAAACGAGTTAGCTTCGAATCCATGCAAAACACATGATTATGCTTCAAATCAATGCTATGGAGAAGGTTTAGCTTCAAATCCATGCGACACATATGAATTTGCTTCAGATACTTGCGATCTAAGTGATATAGATTCAAATGCAGGAGAAACAAACGAGTTAGCTTCGAATCCATGCAAAACACATGATTATGCTTCAAATCAATGCTATGGAGAAGGTTTAGCTTCAAATCCATGCGACACATATGAATTTGCTTCAGATACTTGCGATCTAAGTGATATAGCTTCAAATGCAGACGAAACAACCGAATTAGCTTCAAATCCATGCAAAACACATGATTTAGCTGGAAATCAATGCGATGTAGAAGATTTAGCTTCAAATCCATTCGAAACAAATGATTTAACATCAGATACATGCGATATAAGTGATATAGCTTCAAATTCAGACGAAACAAACGAATTAGCTTCATATCCAAGCCAAACACATGATTTAGCTTCAAATCAATTCGAAGTAGAAGGATTAGCTTCAAATCCATGCGATACAAATGATTTAGCTTCAGATAGTTGCGTTATAAGTGATATAGCTTCAAATGCAGGGGAATCAAACGAGATAGCTTCAAATCCAAGCGAAACACATGATTTAGCTTCAAATCAATGCGATATAGAAGGTATAGCTTCAAATCCACTCGAAACACTTGATTTAGCTTCAAATCAATGCGATATAGAAGGTTTATCTTCAAATCCATGCGACACTAATGATATAGTTTAAGATACTTGCGATATAAGAGATATAGCTTCAAATTCAGACGAAACAAACGAATTAGCTTCATATCCAAGCCAAACACATGATTTAGCTTCAAATCAATTCGAAGTAGAAGGATTAGCTTCAAATCCATGCGATACAAATGATTTAGCTTCAGATAGTTGCGATATAAGTGATATAGCTTCAAATGCAGGGGAATCAAACGAGATAGCTTCAAATCCAAGCGAAACACATGATTTAGCTTCAAATCAATGCGATGTAGAAGGTATAGCTTCAAATCCACTCGAAACACTTGATTTAGCTTCAAATCAATACGATATAGAAGGTTTATCTTCAAATCCATGCGACACTAATGATATAGTTTAAGATACTTGCGATATAAGAGATATAGCTTCAAATGCAGACGAAAGAAACGAGTTAGCTTCAAATCCATGCGAAACACATGATTTAGCTGCAAATCAATGCGATGTAGAAGATTTATCTTCAAATCCATGCGAAACAAATGGTTTAACATTAGATAGTTGCGATATAAGTGATATAGCTTCAAATGCAGACGAAACAAACGAGATAGTTTCAAATACAAGCGAAACACATGATTTAGCTTCAAATCAATGCGATATAGAAGGTTTAGCTTCAAATCCATGCGATACAGATGATTTAGCTTCAGATACTTGCGATATAAGAGATATAGCTTCAAATGCAGACGAAACAAACGAGTTAGCTTCAAATCCAAGCGAAACACATGATTTAGCTTTAAATCAATGCGATGTAGAAGGTTTAGCTTCAAATACATGCTAAACAAATGATTTAACATCAGATAGTTGCGATATAAGTGATATAGTTTCACATGCAGACGAAACAAACGAGATAGCTTCAAATCCAAGCGAAACACATGATTTAGCCGCAAATCAATGCGATATAGAAGAGTTGGCTTCAAATCCATGCGAAGCAATTGATTTAACATCAGATAGTTGCGATATAAGCGATATAGCTTCAAATGCAGACGAATCAAACGAGATAGCTTCAAATCCAAGCGAAACACACGATTTAGCTGCAAATCAATGCGATGTAGAAGATTTAGCTTCAAATCCATGCGAAACAAATGATTTAACATCTGATAGTTGCGATATAAGTGATATAGCTTCAAATGCAGATGAAACAAACGAGATAGTTCCAAATCCAAGCGAAACACATGATTTAGCTTCAAATCAATGCGATGTAGAAGGTTTAGCTTCAAATCCACGCGAAACACATGATTTAGCTTCAAATCAATGCGATATAGAAGGTTTAGCTTCAAATTCATGCGACACAAATGATATAGCTTCAGATACTTGCGATATAAGAGATATAGCTTCAAATGCAGACGAAACAAACGAGTTAGCTTCAAATCCATGCGAAGCACATGATTTAGCTTCAAATCAATTCGAAGTAGAAGGATTAGCTTCAAATCTGTGCGATAAAAATGATTTAGCATCAGATGCATGCGATATAAGTGATATAATTTCAAATGTAGGAGAAACAAACGAGTTAGCTTCGAATCCTTGCAAAACACATGATTATGCTTCAAATCAATGCTATGGAGAAGGTTCAGCTCCAAATCCATGCGAAACAAATGATTTAACATCAGATAGTTGCGATATAAGTGATATAGCTTCAAATGCAGGGGAATCAAACGAGATAGCTTCAAATCCAAGCGAAACACATGATTTAGCTTCAAATCAATGCGATGTAGAAGGTATAGCTTCAAATCCACTCGAAACACTTGATTTAGCTTCAAATCAATGCGATATAGAAGGTTTATCTTCAAATCCATGCGACACTAATGATATAGTTTAAGATACTTGCGATATAAGAGATATAGCTTCAAATGCAGACGAAAGAAACGAGTTAGCTACAAATCCATGCGAAACACATGATTTAGCTGCAAATCAATGGGATGTAGAAGATTTAGCTTCAAATCCATGCGAAACAAATGATTTAACATTAGATAGTTGCGATATAAGTGATAGAGCTTCAAATGCAGACGAAACAAACGAGATAGTTTCAAATACAAGCGAAACACATGATTTAGCTTCAAATCAATGCGATATAGAAGGTTTAGCTTCAAATCCATGCGATACAGATGATTTAGCTTCAGATACTTGCGATATAAGAGATATAGCTTCAAATGCAGACGAAACAAACGAGTTAGCTTCAAATCCAAGCGAAACACATGATTTAGCTTTAAATCAATGCGATGTAGAAGGTTTAGCTTCAAATACATGCTAAACAAATGATTTAACATCAGATAGTTGCGATATAAGTGATATAGTTTCACATGCAGACGAAACAAACGAGATAGCTTCAAATCCAAGCGAAACACATGATTTAGCCGCAAATCAATGCGATATAGAAGATTTAGCTTCAAATCCATGCGAAACAAATGATTTAACATCAGATAGTTGCGATATAAGCGATATAGCTTCAAATGCAGACGAATCAAACGAGATAGCTTCAAATCCAAGCGAAACACACGATTTAGCTTCAAATCAATGCGACGTAGAAGGTATAGCTTCAAATCCACGCGAAACACTTGATTTAGCTTCAAATCAATGCGATATAGAAGGTTTATCTTCAAATCCATGCGACACTAATGATATAGTTTAAGATACTTGCGATATAAGAGATATAGCTTCAAATGCAGACGAAAAAACGAGTTAGCTTGAAATCCATGCGAAACACATGAGTTAGCTGCAAATCAATGCGATGTAGAAGATTTAGCTTCAAATCCATGCGATACAGATGATTTAGCTTCAGATACTTGCGATATAAGAGATATAGCTTCAAATGCAGACGAAACAAACGAGTTAGCTTCAAATCCAAGCGAAACACATGATTTAGCTTTAAATCAATGCGATGTAGAAGGTTTAGCTTCAAATCCATGCGATACAGATGATTTAGCTTCAGATACTTGCGATATAAGAGATATAGCTTCAAATGCAGACGAAACAAACGAGTTAGCTTCAAATCAAGCGATACAAATGATTTAGCTTCAGATACTTGCGATATAAGAGATATAGCTTCAAATGCAGACGAAACAAACGAGTTAGCTTCAAATCCAAGCGAAACACATGATTTATATTCAAATAAATGCGATATAGAAGGTTTAGCTTCAAATCCACGCGAAACACATGATTTATCTTCAAATCAATGCGATATAGAAGGTTTAGCTTCAAATCCGTGCGACACAAATGATATAACATCAGATAGTTGCGATATAAGTGATATAGCTTCAAATGCAGACGAAACAAACGAGCTAGCTTCAAATCCATGCGGAGCACATGATTTAGCTTCACATCAATGCGATGTAGAAAGTTTAGCTTCAAATCCATGCGAAACAAATGATTTAACATCAGATAGTTGCGATATAAGTGATATAGCTTCAAATGCAGACGAAACAAACGAGTTAGCTTCAAATCCATGCGGAGCACATGATTTAGCTTCACATCAATGCGATCTAGAAAGTTTAGCTTCAAATCCATGCGAAACAAATGATTTAACATCAGATAGTTGCGATATAAGTGATATAGCTTCAAATGCAGACTGAATAAACGAGTTAGATCCAAATCCAAGCGATTCATATGATTTAGCTTCATATCAATACGATCTAGAAGGTTTAGCTTCAAATCCACGCGAAACACATGTATTAGCTTGAAATAAATGCGATATAGAAGGTTTAGCTTCTAATCCATGCGACACAAATTATATAGCTTCAGATACTTGCGATATAAGATAAATTGCATCAAGTGCAGTCGAAACAAACAAATTAGCTTCATATCCATGCGAAACACATGATTTAGCTTCAAATCTAATTCGAAGCAGAAGGATTAGCTTCAAATCTAATTCGAAGCAGAAGGATTAGCTTCAAATCTAATTCGAAGCAGTAGGATTAGCTTCAAATCTAATTCGAAGCAGAAGGATTAGCTTCAAATCTAATTCAAAGCAGAAGGATTAGCTTCAAATCAATGCGATACAAATGATTTAGCATCAGATACATGCGATATAAGTGATATAGCTTCAAATGCAGGAGAAACAAACGAGTTAGCTTCAAATCCACGCAAAAACACATGATTAATCTTCAAATCAATGCTATGTAGAAGCTTTAGCTTCAAATCCATGAGATACAAATGATTTAGCTTCAGATACTTGCGATATAAGAGATATAGCTTCCAATTCAGACGAATCAAACGAGTTAGCTTCATATCCAAGCCAAACACATGATTTAGCTGCAAATCAATGCGATGTAGAAGGATTAGCTTCATATCCATGCTATACAAATGATTTAGCTTCAGATACTTGCGATATAAGAGATATAGCTTCAAATGCAGACGAAACAAACGAGTTAGCTTCAAATCAAGCGAAACACATGATTTAGCTTCAAATCAATGCGATATAGAAAGTTTAGCTTCAAATCCATGCGACACAAACGATATAGCTTCAGATACTTGCGATATAAGTGATATAGCTTCAAATGCAGACCAAACAAACGAGTTAGTTTCAAATCCATGCGAAACACATGACTTAGCTTCAAATCAATTCGAAGCAGAAGGATTAGCTTCAAATCCATGCGAAACATATGATTTAACATCAGATAGTTGCGATATAAGTTATATAGCTTCAAATGCAGACGAAACAAACGAATTAGCTTTAAATCAATGCGAAACACATGATTTAGCTGCAAATCTTTGCAGTGTTGAAGATTTAGCTTCAAATCCATTCGAAACAAATGATTTAACATCAGATGGTTGCGATATAAGTGATTCAGCTCCTAATGCAGACGAAACAAACGAGATTGCTTCAAATCCAAGCGAAACACATGATTTAGCTTCAAATCAATGCGATGTAGAAGGTTTAGCTTCAAATCCACGCGAAACACATGATTTAGCTTCAAATCAATGCGATATAGAAGGTTTAGCTTCAAATCCATGCGACACAAATGATATAGCTTCAGATACTTGCGATATAAGAGATATAGCTTCAAATGCAGACGAAACAAAAGAGATAGCTTCAGATCCATGCGAAGCACATGATTTAGCTTCAAATCAATGCGATGTAGAAGCTTTAGCTTCAAATCAATGCGAAACAAATGATTTAGCTTCAAACACTTGGGATATAAGTGATACAGCTTCAAATGCAGACGAAACAAACGAGATAGCTTCAAATCCAAGCCAAACACATGATTTAGCTTCAAATCAATGCGATGTAGAAGGTTTAGCTTCAAATCCATGCGACACAATTGATTTAGCTTCAAAAACTTGCGATATAAATGATATAGTTTCAAATGCAGAGGAAACAAACGAGTTGGCTACAAATCCATACAAAACACGTGATTAAGCTTCAAATCAATGCTATGTAGAAACTTTAGCTTCAAATCCATGCGAAACAAATGATTTAGCTTCAAACACTTGGCATATAAGTGATATAGCTTCAAATGCAGACGAAACAAACGAGTTAGATTCAAATCCAAGGGAAACACATGATTTATCTTCAAAACAATTCGATGTAGAAGGATTAGCTTCAAATCCACGCGTAACACATGATTTAGCTTCAAATCAATGCGATATAGTAGGTTTAGCTTCAAATCCATGCGACACAAATGATTTAGCATCAGATACATGCGATATAAGTGTAATAGCTTCCAATGCAGACGAATCAAACGAGTTAGCTTCAACTCCATGCGAAACACATGATTTAGCTGCAAATCAATGCGATGTAGAAGATTTAGCTTCAAATCCATGCGAAACAAATGATTTAACATCAGATAGTTGCGATATAAGTCATATAGCTTCAAATGCAGACGAAACAAACGAAATAGCTTCAAATCCAAGCGAAACACATGATTTAGCTTCAAATCAATACTATTTGGAAGGTTTAGCGTCAAATACACGCCAAACACATGATTTAGCTTCAAATCAATGCGATATAGAAGGTTTAGCTTCAAATCCATGCGAAGCAAATGATTGAGCTTCAAATCAATTCGAAGTAGAAGAATTAGATTCAAATCCATGCGAAACAAATGATTTAGCATCAGATACATGCGATCTAAGTGATATAGCTTCAAATGCAGGGGAAAGAAACGAGTTAGCCTCAAATTGCTCGTAAAAACACATGATTAATCTTCAAATCAATGCTATGTAGAAGCTTTAGCTTCAAATCCATGAGACACAAATGATTCAGCATCAGATACATGCGATATAAGTGATATAGCGTCAAATGCAGACGAAATAAACGAGTTAGATTCAAATCCAAGCGAATCACATGATTTAGCTTCAAATCATTGCGATGTAGAAGGTTTAACTTCAAATCCACGCGAAACACATGTATTAGCTTGAAATAAATGCGATATAGAAGGTTTAGCTTCTAATCCATGCGACACAAATTATATAGCTTCAGATACTTGCGATATAAGATAAATTGCTTCAAGTGCAGTCGAAACAAACAAATTAGCTTCATATCCATGCGAAACACATGATTTAGCTTCAAATCTAATTCGAAGCAGAAGGATTAGCTTCAAATCTAATTCAAAGCAGAAGGATTAGCTTCAAATCAATGCGATACAAATGATTTAGCATCAGATACATGCGATATAAGTGATATAGCTTCAAATGCAGGAGAAACAAACGAGTTAGCTTCAAATCCACGCAAAAACACATGATTAATCTTCAAATCAATGCTATGTAGAAGCTTTAGCTTCAAATCCATGAGATACAAATGATTTAGCTTCAGATACTTGCGATATAAGAGATATAGCTTCCAATTCAGACGAAACAAACGAGTTAGCTTCATATCCAAGCCAAACACATGATTTAGCTGCAAATCAATGCGATGTATAAGGATTAGCTTCATATCCATGCTATACAAATGATTTAGCTTCAGATACTTGCGATATAAGAGATATAGCTTCAAATGCAGACGAAACAAACGAGTTAGCTTCAAATCAAGCGATACAAATGATTTAGCTTCAGATACTTGCGATATAAGAGATATAGCTTCAAATGCAGACGAAACAAACGAGTTAGCTTCAAATCCAAGCGAAACACATGATTTATATTCAAATAAATGCGATATAGAAGGTTTAGCTTCAAATCCACGCGAAACACATGATTTATCTTCAAATCAATGCGATATAGAAGGTTTAGCTTCAAATCCATGCGACACAAATGATATAACATCAGATAGTTGCGATATAAGTGATATAGCTTCAAATGCAGACGAAACAAACGAGCTAGCTTCAAATCCATGCGGAGCACATGATTTAGCTTCACATCAATGCGATGTAGAAAGTTTAGCTTCAAATCCATGCGAAACAAATGATGTAACATCAGATAGTTGCGATATAAGTGATATAGCTTCAAATGCAGACGAAACAAACGAGTTAGCTTCAAATCCATGCGGAGCACATGATTTAGCTTCACATCAATGCGATCTAGAAAGTTTAGCTTCAAATCCATGCGAAACAAATGATTTAACATCAGATAGTTGCGATATAAGTGATATAGCTTCAAATGCAGACTGAATAAACGAGTTAGATCCAAATCCAAGCGATTCACATGATTTAGCTTCATATCAATACGATCTAGAAGGTTTAGCTTCAAATCCACGCGAAACACATGTATTAGCTTGAAATAAATGCGATATAGAAGGTTTAGCTTCTAATCCATGCGACACAAATTATATAGCTTCAGATACTTGCGATATAAGATAAATTGCTTCAAGTGCAGTCGAAACAAACAAATTAGCTTCATATCCATGCGAAACACATGATTTAGCTTCAAATCTAATTCGAAGCAGAAGGATTAGCTTCAAATCTAATTCGAAGCAGAAGGATTAGCTTCAAATCTAATTCGAAGCAGTAGGATTAGCTTCAAATCTAATTCGAAGCAGAAGGATTAGCTTCAAATCTAATTCAAAGCAGAAGGATTAGCTTCAAATCAATGCGATACAAATGATTTAGCATCAGATTCATGCGATATAAGTGATATAGCTTCAAATGCAGGAGAAACAAACGAGTTAGCTTCAAATCCACGCAAAAACACATGATTAATCTTCAAATCAATGCTATGTAGAAGCTTTAGCTTCAAATCCATGAGATACAAATGATTTAGCTTCAGATACTTGCGATATAAGAGATATAGCTTCCAATTCAGACGAAACAAACGAGTTAGCTTCATATCCAAGCCAAACACATGATTTAGCTGCAAATCAATGCGATGTATAAGGATTAGCTTCATATCCATGCTATACAAATGATTTAGCTTCAGATACTTGCGATATAAGAGATATAGCTTCAAATGCAGACGAAACAAACGAGTTAGATTCAAATCAAGCGATACAAATGATTTAGCTTCAGATACTTGCGATATAAGAGATATAGCTTCAAATGCAGACGAAACAAACGAGTTAGCTTCAAATCCAAGCGAAACACATGATTTATATTCAAATAAATGCGATATAGAAGGTTTAGCTTCAAATCCACGCGAAACACATGATTTATCTTCAAATCAATGCGATATAGAAGGTTTAGCTTCAAATCCATGCGACACAAATGATATAACATCAGATAGTTGCGATATAAGTGATATAGCTTCAAATGCAGACGAAACAAACGAGCTAGCTTCAAATCCATGCGGAGCACATGATTTAGCTTCACATCAATGCGATCTAGAAAGTTTAGCTTCAAATCCATGCGAAACAAATGATTTAACATCAGATATTTGCGATATAAGTGATATAGCTTCAAATGCAGACGAAACAAACGAGTTAGCTTCAAATCCATGCGGAGCACATGATTTAGCTTCACATCAATGCGATCTAGAAAGTTTAGCTTCAAATCCATGCGAAACAAATGATTTAACATCAGATAGTTGCGATATAAGTGATATAGCTTCAAATGCAGACTGAATAAACGAGTTAGATCCAAATCCAAGCGATTCACATGATTTAGCTTCATATCAATACGATCTAGAAGGTTTAGCTTCAAATCCACGCGAAACACATGTATTAGCTTGAAATAAATGCGATATAGAAGGTTTAGCTTCTAATCCATGCGACACAAATTATATAGCTTCAGATACTTGCGATATAAGATAAATTGCTTCAAGTGCAGTCGAAACAAACAAATTAGCTTCATATCCATGCGAAACACATGATTTAGCTTCAAATCTAATTCGAAGCAGAAGGATTAGCTTCAAATCTAATTCGAAGCAGAAGGATTAGCTTCAAATCTAATTCGAAGCAGTAGGATTAGCTTCAAATCTAATTCGAAGCAGAAGGATTAGCTTCAAATCTAATTCAAAGCAGAAGGATTAGCTTCAAATCAATGCGATACAAATGATTTAGCATCAGATTCATGCGATATAAGTGATATAGCTTCAAATGCAGGAGAAACAAACGAGTTAGCTTCAAATCCACGCAAAAACACATGATTAATCTTCAAATCAATGCTATGTAGAAGCTTTAGCTTCAAATCCATGAGATACAAATGATTTAGCTTCAGATACTTGCGATATAAGAGATATAGCTTCCAATTCAGACGAAACAAACGAGTTAGCTTCATATCCGAAGCCAAACACATGATTTAGCTGCAAATCAATGCGATGTAGAAGGATTAGCTTCATATCCATGCTATACAAATGATTTAGCTTCAGATACTTGCGATATAAGAGATATAGCTTCAAATGCAGACGAAACAAACGAGTTAGCTTCAAATCAAGCGAAACACATGATTTAGCTTCAAATCAATGCGATATAGAAAGTTTAGCTTCAAATCCATGCGACACAAACGATATAGCTTCAGATACTTGCGATATAAGTGATATAGCTTCAAATGCAGACCAAACAAACGAGTTAGTTTCAAATCCATGCGAAACACATGACTTAGCTTCAAATCAATTCGAAGCAGAAGGATTAGCTTCAAATCCATGCGAAACATATGATTTAACATCAGATAGTTGCGATATAAGTTATATAGCTTCAAATGCAGACGAAACAAACGAGATAAATTCAAATCCAAGCGAAACACATGATTTAGCATCAGATACATGCAATCTAAGTGGTATAGCTTCAAATGCAGGAGAAACAAACGAGTTAGCTTCAAATCCACGCAAAAACACATGATAAATCTTCAAATCAATGCTATGTAGAAGCTTTAGCTTCAAATCCATGAGATACAAATGATTTAGCTTCAGATACTTGCGATATAAGAGATATAGCTTCCAATTCAGACGAAACAAACGAGTTAGCTTCATATCCAAGCCAAACAAATGATTTAGCTTCAAATCAATGCGATGTAGAAGGATTAGCTTCATATCCATGCGATACAAATGATTTAGCTTCAGATACTTGCGATATAAGAGATATAGCTTCAAATGCAGACGAAACGAACGAGTTAGCTTCATATCCAAGCGAAAGACATGATTTAGCTTCAAATCAATGCGATATAGAAAGTTTAGCTTCAAATCCATGCGACACAAATGATATAGCTTCAGATACTTGCGATATAAGAGATATAGCTTCAAATGCAGACGAAACAAACGAGATAGCTTCAAATCCAAGCCAAACACATGATTTAGCTTCAAATCAATGCGATGTAGAAGGTTTAGCATCAAATCCACGCGAAACACATGATTTAGCTTCAAATCAATGTCACATAGAAGGTATAGCTTCAAATCCATGCGACACAAATGATATAGCTTCAGATACTTGCGATATAAGAGATATAGCTTCAAATGCAGACGAAACCAACGAGTTAGCTTCAAATCCATGGGAAGCACATGATTTAGCTTCAAATCAATGGTATGTAGAAGGTTTAGCTTCCAATCTATGCGACACAAATGAATAAGCTTCAGATACTTGCGATATAAGTGATATAGCTTCAAATGCGGACGAAACAACGAGTTAGCTTCATATCCAAGCGAAACACATGATCCAGCTTCAAATCAATGCGATGTAGAAGGTTTAGCTTCAAATCCATGCGACACAATTGATTTAGCTTCAAAAACTTGCGATATAAATGATATAGTTTCAAATGCAGAGGAAACAAACGAGTTGGCTACAAATCCATACAAAACACGTGATTAAGCTTCAAATCAATGCTATGTAGAAACTTTAGCTTCAAATCCATGCGAAACAAATGATTTAGCTTCAAACACTTGGGATATAAGTGATATAGCTTCAAATGCAGACGAAACAAACGAGTTAGATTCAAATCCAAGGGAAACACATGATTTATCTTCAAAACAATTCGATGTAGAAGGATTAGCTTCAAATCCACGCGTAACACATGATTTAGCTTCAAATCAATGCGATATAGAAGGTTTAGCTTCAAATCCATGCGACACAAATGATTTAGCATCAGATACATGCGATATAAGTGTAATAGCTTCCAATGCAGACGAATCAAACGAGTTAGCTTCATATCCAAGCGATACACATGATTTAGCTTTAAATCAATGCGATGTAGAAGGTTTAGCTTCAAATCAATGCGAAACAAATGATTTATCTTCAAACACTTGGGATATAAGTGATATAGCTTCAAATGCAGACGAAGCAAACGAGTTAGCTTCAAATCCATGCGAAGCACATGATTTAGCTTCAAATCATTTCGAAGTAGAAGGATTAGATTCAAATCTATGCGAAACAAATGATTTAACATCAGATAGTTGCAATATAAGTGATATGGCTTCAAATGCAGGAGAAACAAACGAATTAGCTTCAAATCAATGCGAAACACATGATTTAGCTGCAAATCAATGCAGTGTTGAAGATTTAGCTTCAAATCCATTCGAAACAAATGATTTAACATCAGATAGTTGTGATATAAGTGATTTAGCTCCAAAGGCAGACGAAACAAACGAGATAGCTTCAAATCCAAGCGAAACACATGATTTAGCTTCAAATCAATGCGATGTAGAAGGATTAGCTTCAAATCCACGCGAAAAAAATGATTTAGCTTCAAACACTTGGGATATATGTGATATAGCTTCAAATGCAGACGAAACAAACGAGTTAGATTCAAATCCATGCGAAACAAATGATTTAACATCAGATAGTTGCGATATAAGTGATATAGCTTCAAATGCAGACGAAACAAACGAGTTAGCTTCAAATCAAGCGAAACACATGATTTAGTTTCAAATCAATGCGATGTAGAAGGTTTAGCTTCAAATCCATGCGACACAAACGATATAGCTTCAGATACTTGCGATATAAGTGATATAGCTTCAAATGCAGACCAAACAAACGAGTTAGCTTCAAATCCATGCGAAACACATGATTTAGCTTCAAATCAATTCGAAGCAGAAGGATTAGCTTCAAATCCATGCGAAACATATGATTTAACATCAGATAGTTGCGATATAAGTTATATAGCTTCAAATGCAGACGAAACAAACGAGATAGCTTCAAATCCAAGCGAAACACATGATTTAGCTTCAAATCAATGCGATGTAGAAGGTTTAGCTTCAAATTCTCGCGAAACACATGATTTCGCTTCAAATCAATGCGATTTAGAAGATTTAGCTTCAAATCCATGCGACACAAATGATATAACATCAGATAGTTGCGATATAAGTGATATAGCTTCAAATGCAAACGAAACAAACGAGTTAGCTTCAAATCCATGCGGAGCACATGATTTAGCTTCACATCAATGCGATCTAGAAAGTTTAGCTTCAAATCCATGCGAAACAAATGATTTAACATCAGATAGTTGCGATATAAGTGATATAGCTTCAAATGCAGACTGAATAAACGAGTTAGATCCAAATCCAAGCGATTCACATGATTTAGCTTCATATCAATACGATCTAGAAGGTTTAGCTTCAAATCCACGCGAAACACATGATTTAGCTTGAAATAAATGCGATATAGAAGGTTTAGCTTCTAATCCATGCGACACAAATTATATAGCTTCAGATACTTGCGATATAAGATATATTGCTTCAAATGCAGTCGAAACAAACGAATTAGCTTCATATCCATGCGAAACACATGATTTAGCTTCAAATCTAATTCGAAACACATGATTTAGCTTCAAATCTAATTCGAAGCAGAAGGATTAGCTTCAAATCTAATTCGAAGCAGAAGGATTAGCTACAAATCTAATTCGAAGCAGAAGGATTAGCTTCAAATCTAATTCGAAGCAGAAGGATTAGCTTCAAATCAATGCGATTCAAATGATTTAGCATCAGATACATGCGATATAAGTGATATAGCTTCAAATGCAGGAGAAACAAACGAGTTAGCTTCAAATCCACGCAAAAACACATGATTAATCTTCAAATCAATGCTATGTACAAGCTTTAGCTTCAAATCCATGAGATACAAATGATTTAGCTTCAGATACTTGCGATATAAGAGATATAGCTTCCAATTCAGACGAAACAAACGAGTTAGCTTCATATCCAAGCCAAACACATGATTTAGCTGCAAATCAATGCGATGTAGAAGGATTAGCTTCATATCCATGCGATACAAATGATTTAGCTTCAGATACTTGCGATATAAGAGATATAGCTTCAAATGCAGACGAAACAAACGAGTTAGCTTCAGATCCAAGCGAAACACATGATTTATATTCAAATAAATGCGATATGGAAGGTTTAGCTTCAAATCCACGCGAATCACATGATTTATCTTCAAATCAATGCGATATAGAAGGTTTAGCTTCGAATTGATGCGACACAAATGATATAGCTTCAGATACTTGCGATATAAGAGATACAGCTTCAAATGCAGACGAAACAAACGAGTTAGCTTCAAATCCATGCGAAGCACATGATTTAGCTACAAATGAATGCGATATAGAAGGATTAGCTTCAAATCCATGCGAAACAAATGATTTACTTTCAAACGCTTGGGATATATGTGATATAGCTTCAAATGCAGACTAATCAAACGAGTTAGCTTCATATCCAAGGGATACACATGATTTAGCTTTAAATCAATGCGATGTAGAAGGTTTAGCGTCAAATAAACGCGAAACACATGATTTAGCTTCAAATCAATGCGATATAGAATGTGTAGCTTCAAATCCATGCGACACAAATGATATAGCTTCAGATACTTGCGATATAAGAGATATAGCTTCAAATGCAGACGAAACAGACGAGTTAGCTTCATATCCAAGCGAAACACAAGATTTAGCTTCAAATCAATTCGAAGTAGAAGGATTATCTTCAAATCCATGCGATACAAATGATTCAGCATCAGATACATGCGATATAAGTGATATAGATTCAAATGCAGGAGAAACAAACGAGTTAGCTTCATATCCAAGCGAAACACATGCTTTAGCTTCAAATCAACTCGAAGTAGAAGGATTATCTTCAAATCTATGCGAAACAAATGATTTAAGTTCAGATAGTTGCGATATATGTGATATAGCTTCAAATGCAGGGGAAACAAAAGTGTTAGCTTCAAATCCATGAAAAACACATGAATAAGCTTTAAAGCAATTCTATCTAGAAGGTTTAGCTTCAAATCCATGCGACACAAATGATTTAACATCAAATAGTTGCGATATAAGTGATATAGCTTCAAATGCAGACGAAACAAACTAGATAGCATTAAATCCAAGCGATACACATGATTTAGCTTCAAATCATTGCGATGTAGAATGTTTAGCTTCAAATACACGCGAAACACATGATTTAGCTTCAAATCAATGCGATGTAGAAGGTTTAGCTTCAAATCCATGCGAAAAAAATGATTTCGCTTCAAACACTTGGGATAAAAGTGATATAGCTTCAAATGCAGAAGAAACAAACGAGTTAGCTTCAAATCAAGCGAAACGCATGATTTAACTTCAAATCAATGCGATATAGAAGGTTTAGCTTCAAATCCATGCGAAACAAATAATTTAGCTTCAAACACTTGGGATATAAGTGATATAGCTTCAAATGCAGACGAAGCAAACGAGTTAGCTTCAAATCCATACGAAACACATGATTCAGCTGCAAATAAATGCGATATAGAAGATTTAGCTTCAAATCCATGAGAAACAAATGATTTAACATCAGATAGTTGCGATATAAGTGATATAGATTCAAATGCAGACGAAAAAAACGAGATAGCTTCAAATCAATGCGAAACACATGATTTAGCTGCAAATCAATGCAGTGTTGAAGATTTAGCTTCAAATCCATTCGAAACAAATGATTTAACATCAGATAGTTGCGATATAAGTGATTTAGCTCCAAAGGCAGACGAAACAAACGAGTTAGCTTCAAATCCATGCTAAGCACATGATTTAGCTTCATATCATTTCGAAGTAGAAGGATTAGATTCAAATCTATGCGAAACAAATGATTTAACATCAGATAGTTGCGATATAAGTGAGATAGCTTCAAATGCGGGAGAAACAAACGAGTTAGCTTCAAATCAATGCGAAACACATGATTTAGCTGCAAATCAATGTAGTGTTGAAGATTTAGCTTCAAATCCATACGAAACAAATGATTTAACATCAGATAGTTGCGATATAAGTGATTTAGTTCCAAATGCAGACGAAACAAACGAGATACCTTCAAATCCAAGCGAAACACATGATTTAGCTTCAAATCAATGCGATGTAGAAGGTTTAGCTTCAAATCCCCACGAAACACATGATTTAGCTTCAAATCAATGCGATATAGAAGGTTTAGCTTCAAATCCATTAGAACAAATGATTCTCTTTTAAACGCTAGGGATATATGTGATATAGCTTCAAATGCAAACGAAACAAACGAGTTAGCTTCATATCCAAGCAAAACACATGATTTAGCTTCAAATCAATTCGAAGTAGATCGATTAGCTTCAAATCCATGCGAAACACATGATTTAGCTTCAACTCAATGCGATATAGAATATTTAGCTTCAAATCCATGCGACACAAACGATATAGATTCAGATACTTGCGATATAAGAGATATAGCTTCAAGTGGAGACGAAACAAACGAGTTAGCTTCATATCCAAGCGAAACACATGATTTAGCATCAAATCAATGCGATGTAGAAGGTTTAGCTTCAAATCCACTCGAAATAGATGATTTATCTTCAAATCAATGCGATATAGAAGGTTTAACTTCAAATTCATGCGAAGCAAATGATTGTGCTTCAAAATCAATTCGAAGTAGAAGGATTAGATTCAAATCCATGCGAAAGAAATGATTTAGCATCAGATACATGCGATCTAAGTGGTATAGCTTCAAATGCAGGAGAAACAAACGAGTTAGCTTCAAATCAAGCGAATCACATGATTTAGCTTCAAATCAATGCGATGTAGAATGTTTAGCTTCAAATCCACGCGAAAGACATGATTTAGCTTCAAATCAATACGATATAGAATGTTTAGCTTCAAATCCATGCGACACAAACGATCTAGCTTCAGATACTTGCGATATAAGAGATATAGCTTCAAATGCAGACGAAACAAACGAGTTAGCTTCATATCCAACCGAAAGACATGATTTAGCTTTAAATCAATGCGATATAGAAGGTTTAGCTTCAAATCCATTAGAACAAATGATTTTCTTTGAAACGCTTGGAATATATGTGATATAGCTTCAAATGCAAACGAAACAAATGAGTTAGCTTCATATACAAGCAAAAGACATGATTTAGCTTCAAATCAATTCGAAGTAGAAGGATTAGCTTCAAATCCATGCGACACAAATGATTCAGCATCAGGTACATGCGATATAAGTGATATGGCTTCATATGCAGACGAAACAAAAGAGATATCTCCAAATCCAAGCAAATCGCATGATTTAGCTTCAAATCAATGCGATATAGAACGATTAGCTTCAAATCCATACGAAACAAATGATTTAGCTTCAAATACGTGGGATATAAGTGATATAGCTTAAAATGCAGACGAAGCAAACGACTGAGCTTCAAATCCAAGCGAAACACATGATTCAGCTGCAAATAAATGCGATATAGAAGATTTAGCTTCAAATCTGTGCGACACAAATGATTTAACATCAAATAGTTGCGATATAAGTGATACAGCTTCAAATGCAGACGAAACAAACTAGATAGCATCAAATCCAAGCGAAACACATGATTTAACTTCAAATCAATGCCATGTAGAAGGTTTAGCTTCAAATCCACGCGAAACACATGATTTAGCTTCAAATCAATGCGATATAGAATATTTAGCTTCAAATCCACGCGAAAAACATGATTTAGCTTCAAATCAATGCGATATAGAAGGTTTAGCTTCAAAATCCATGCGACACAAATGATATAGCATCAGATACTTGCGATATAATAGATATAGCTTCAAATGCAGACGAAACAAAAGAGATAGCTTCAAATCCATGCGAAGCACATCATTTAGCTTCAAATCAATGCGATCTAGAAGCTTTAGCTTCAAATCCATGCGAAACAAATGATTTAGCTTCAAACACTTGGGATATAAGTGACATAGATTCAAATGCAGACGAAGCAAACGAGTTAGCTTCAAATCCATGCGAAGCACATGATTTAGCTTCAAATCATTTCGAAGTAGAAGGATTAGATTCAAATCTATGCGAAACAAATGATTTAACATCAGATAGTTGCAATATAAGTGATATAGCTTCAAATGCAGGAGAAACAAACGAGTTAGCTTCAAATCAATGCGAAACACATGATTTAGCTGCAAATCAATGCAGTGTTGAAGATTTAGCTTCAAATCCATTCGAAACAAATGATTTAACATCAGATAGTTGCGATATAAGTGATTTAGCTCCAAAGGCAGACGAAACAAACGAGTTAGCTTCAAATCCATGCGAAGCACATGATTTAGCTTCATATCATTTCGAAGTAGAAGGATTAGATTCAAATCTATGCGAAACAAATGATTTAACATCAGATAGTTGCGATATAAGTGAGATAGCTTCAAATGCGGGAGAAACAAACGAGTTAGCTTCAAATCAATGCGAAACACATGATTTAGCTGCAAATCAATGTAGTGTTGAAGATTTAGCTTCAAATCCATACGAAACAAATGATTTAACATCAGATAGTTGCGATATAAGTGATTTAGTTCCAAATGCAGACGAAACAAACGAGATACCTTCAAATCCAAGCGAAACACATGATTTAGCTTCAAATCAATGCGATGTAGAAGGTTTAGCTTCAAATCCCCACGAAACACATGATTTAGCTTCAAATCAATGCGATACAGAAGGTTTAGCTTCAAATCCATTAGAACAAATGATTCTCTTTTAAACGCTAGGGATATATGTGATATAGCTTCAAATGCAAACGAAACAAACGAGTTAGCTTCATATCCAAGCAAAACACATGATTTAGCTTCAAATCAATTCGAAGTAGATGGATTAGCTTCAAATCCATGCGGAACACATGATTTAGCTTCAACTCAATGCGATATAGAATATTTAGCTTCAAATCCATGCGACACAAACGATATAGATTCAGATACTTGCGATATAAGAGATATAGCTTCAAATGCAGGAGAAACAAACGAGTTAGCTTCAAATCAAGCGAAACACATGATTTAGCTTCAAATCAATGCGATGTAGAATGTTTAGCTTCAAATCCATGCGACACAAACGATATAGCTTCAGATACTTGCGATATAAGAGATATAGCTTCAAATGCAGACGAAACAAACGAGTTAGCTTCATATCCAACCGAAAGACATGATTTAGCTTTAAATCAATGCGATATAGAAGGTTAAGCTTCAAATCCATTAGAACAAATGATTTTCTTTGAAACGCTTGGAATATATGTGATATAGCTTCAAATGCAAACGAAACAAATGAGTTAGCTTCATATACAAGCAAAAGACATGATTTAGCTTCAAATCAATTCGAAGTAGAAGGATTAGCTTCAAATCCATGCGACACAAATGATTCAGCATCAGGTACATGCGATATAAGTGATATGGCTTCATATGCAGACGAAACAAAAGAGATATCTCCAAATCCAAGCAAATCGCATGATTTAGTTTCAAATCAATGCGATATAGAACGATTAGCTTCAAATCCATACGAAACAAATGATTTAGCTTCAAATACGTGGGATATAAGTGATATAGCTTAAAATGCAGACGAAGCAAACGACTGAGCTTCAAATCCAAGCGAAACACATGATTCAGCTGCAAATAAATGCGATATAGAAGATTTAGCTTCAAATCCGTGCGACACAAATGATTTAACATCAAATAGTTGCGATATAAGTGATACAGTTTCAAATGCAGACGAAACAAACTAGATTGCATCAAATCCAAGCGAAACACATGATTTAACTTCAAATCAATGCGATGTAGAAGGTTTAGCTTCAAAACCACGCGAAACACATGATTTTGCTTCAAATCAATGCGATATAGAATATTTAGCTTCAAATCCATGCGACACAAACGATATAGATTCAGATACTTGCGATATAAGAGATATAGCTTCAAGTGGAGACGAAACAAACGAGTTAGCTTCATATCCAAGCGAAACACATGATTTAGCATCAAATCAATGCTATGTAGAAGGTTTAGGTTCAAATCCTTGCGACACAAATGATTTAGCTCCAAATCAATGCGATGTAGATTGTTTAGCTTCAAATCCATGCGAAACAAATGATTTAGCTTCAAACACTTGGGATATAAGTGATATAGCTTCAGATGCAGGAGAATCAAACGAGTTATCTTCACATCCAAGCGAAACACATGATTTAGCATTAAATCAATGCGATGTAGAAGGTTTAGCTTCAAATCCACGAGACACAAATGATTTAGCTTCAAACACTTGGGATATAAGTGATACAGCTTCAAATGCAGGGGAAACAAACGAGTTAGCTTCAAATCCATGCGAAACACATTATTTAGCTTTAAATCAATGCGATGTAGAAGGATTAGCTTCAAATCCATGCGTAGCAAATGAATGAGCTTCAAACACTTGGGATATATGTGATATAGCTTCAACAGCATGCGAAACAAACGAGTTAGCTTCAAATCCATGCGAGACACATGATTTAGCTTCAAATCAATGCGATGTAGAAGGTTTAGCATCAAATCCATGCGAAACAAATGATTTAGCTTCACACACATGGGATATAAGTGATATAGCTTCAAATGCAGATGAAACAAACGAGTTAGCTTCAAATCCATGCGAAACACATGATTTAGGTGCAAATCAATGCGATGTAGAAGGAATAGCTTCAGATCCATGCGAAACAAATGATTTAACAGCAGATAGTTGCGATGTAGAAGGTTTAGCTTCAAATCCATGCGAAACAAATGATTTAGCTTCACACACATGGGATATAAGTGATATAGCTTCAAATGCAGACGAAGCAAACGAGTTAGCTTCAAATCCACGCGAAACACATGATTTAGCTTCAAATCAATGCGATATAGAATGTTTAGCTTCAAATCCATGCGACAAAAATGATATAGCTTCAGATACTTGCGATATAAGAGATATAGCTTCAAATGCAGACGAAACAAACGAGTTAGCTTCATATCCAAGCGAAACACATGATTTAGCTGCAAATCAATTCGAAGTAGAAGGATTAGCTTCAACACTATGCGATAAAAATGATTCAGCTTCAGATACTTGCGATATAAGTGATATAGCTTCAAATGCAGACGAAGCAAACGAGATAGCTTCAAATCCATGCGAAACACATGATTCAGCTGCAAATAAATGCGATGTAGAAGGTTTAGCTTCAAATCCATGCGAAGCAAAAGATTTAACATCAGATAGTTGCGATATAAGTGATATAGCTTCAAATGCAGTCGAAACAAACGAGTTTGCTTCATATCCAAGCGATACACATGATTTAGCTTTAAATCAATGCGATGTAGAAGGTTTAGCTTCAAATCCATGCGAACAAACGATTTAGCTTCAAATCAATGCGATGTAGAAGGTTTAGCTTCAAATCCACGCGAAACACATGATTTAGCTGAAAATCAATTCGATATAGAAGGTTTAGCTTCAAATCCATGCGACACAAATGATATAGCTTCAGATACTTGCCATATAAGAGATACGGCTTCAAATGCAGACGAAACAAACGAATTAGCTTCATATCCAAGCGAAACACATGATTTAGCTTCAAATCAATGCTATGTAGAAGGTTTAGGTTCAAATCCTTGCGACACAAACGATTTAGCTCCAAATCAATGCGGTATAGATTGTTTAGCTTCAAATCCACGCGAAACACATGATTTAGCTGCAAATCAATTCGATATAGAAGGTTTAGCTTCAACACTATGCGATAAAAATGATTCAGCTTCAGATACTTGCGATATAAGAGATATAGCTTCAAATGCAGACGAAACAAACGAGTTAGCTTCAAATCCATGCGAAGCACATGATTTAGCTTCAAATCAATTCGAAGTAGAAGGATTAGCTTCAAATCTATGCGATACAAATGATTTAGCATCAGATACATGCGATATAAGTGATATAGCTTCAAATGCAGGAGGAACAGACGAGTTAGCTTCAAATCCATGCAAAACACATGATTTAGCTTCAGATACTTGCGATATAAGAGATATAGCTTCAAATGCAGACGAAACAAACGAGTTAGCTTCAAATCCATGCGAAGCACATGATTTAGCTTCAAATCAATTCGAAGTAGAAGGATTAGCTTCAAATCTATGCGATACAAATGATTTAGCATCAGATACGTGCGATATGAGTGATATAGCTTCAAATGCAGGAGAAACAAACGAGTTAGCTTCAAACCAATGCAAAACACATGATTAATCTTCAAATCAATGGTATGTAGATGGTTTAGCTTCAAATCCATGCGACACAAATGAATAAGCTTCAGATACTTGCGATATAAGTGATATAGCTTCAAATGCAGAAGAAACAAACGAGTTAGCTTCATATCCAAGCGAAACACAAGATCCAGCTTCAAATCAATGCGATGTAGAAGGATTAGCTTCAAATCCACGCGAAACACATGATTTAGCTTGAAATCAATGCGATATAGAAGGTTTAACTTCAAATCCATGCGACACAAATGATTTAGCATCAGATACATGCGATATAAGTGAAATAGCTTCCAATGCAGACGAATCAAACGAGTTGGCTTCAAATCCAAGCGAAACACATGATTTAGCTTCAAATCAATGCGATGTAGAGGGTTTAGCTTCAAATCCACGCGAAACAAATGATTAATCTTCAAATCAATGGTGTGTAGAAGGTTTAGCTTCAAATCCATGCGACACAAATGAATAAGCTTCAGATACTTGCGATGTAAGTGATATAGCTTCAAATGCGGACGAAACAACGAGTTAGCTTCATATCCAAGCGAAACACATGATTTAGCTTCAAACACTTGGGATATAAGTGATATTGCTTCAAATGCAGGAGGAACAAACGAGTTAGCTTCAAATCCATGCAAAACACATGATTTAGCTTCAGATCAATTCGAAGTAGACGGATTAGCTTCAAATCTATGCGATACAAATGATTTAGCTTCAAACACTTGGGATATAAGTGATATAGCTTCAAATGCGGACGAAACAAACGAGTTAGCTTCAAATCCATGCGAAACACATGATTTAGCTGCAAATCAATGCGATGTAGAAGATTTAGCTTCAAATCCATGTGAAACAAATGATTTAACATCAGATAGTTGTGATATAAGCGATATAGTTTCAACTGCAGACGAAACAAACGAGATAGCTTCAAATCCAAGCGAAACAAATGATTTAGCTTCAAATCAATGCGATGTAGAAGGTTTAGCTTCAAATGCACGCGAAACAAATGATTTAGCTTCAAATCAATGCCATATAGTAGGTTTAGCTTCAAATCTATGCGACACAAATGATATAGCTTCAGATACTTGCGATATAAGAGATATAGCTTCATATGCAGACGAAAAAACAAGTTAGCTTCAAATCCATGCAAAGCACATGATTTAGCTACAAATGAATGCGATATAGAAGGATTAGCTTCAAATCCATGCGAAACAAATGATTTACTTTCAAACGCTTGGGATATATGTGATATAGCTTCAAATGCAGATGAATCAAACGAGTTAGCTTCATATCCAAGGGATACACATGATTTAGCTTTAAATAAATGCGATGTAGAAGGTTTAGCGTCAAATACACGCGAAAAACATGATTTAGCTTCAAATCAATGCGATATAGAATGTTTAGCTTCAAATCCATGCGAAACAACTGATTTAACATCAGATAGTTGCGATATAAGTGATATAGCTTCAAATGCAGACGAAAAAAACGAGATAGCTTCAAATCCAAGCGAAACACATGATTTAGCTTTAAATCAATGCGCTGTAGAAGGTTTAGCTTCAAATCCATGCGAAACAAATGATATAGCTTCAGATACTTGCGATATAAGAGATATAGCTTCAAATGCAGACGAAACAAACGAGTTAGCTTCAAATCCATGCGAAGCACATGATTTAGCTTCAAATCAATTCGAAGTAGAAGGATTAGCTTCAAATCTATGCGATACAAATGATTTAGCATCAGATACATGCGATATAAGTGATATTGCTTCAAATGCAGGAGGATCAAACGAGTTAGCTTCAAATCCATACAAAACACGTGATTAAGCTTCAAGTCAATGCTATGTAGAAACTTTAGCTTCAAATCCATGCGAAACACATGATTTAGAAGCAAATCATTGCGATGTAGAAGGTTTAACTTCAAATCCATGCGAAACAAATGATTTAGGTTCAGATACTTGCGATATAAGTGATATACCTTCAAATGCGGGCGAAACAAACCAGTTGGCTTCAATTCCATACGAAATACACGATTTAGCTTAAAATTCATGCGAAACACATGGATTAGCTTAAAATTCGTGCAAAACAAATGATTTAGCTTCAAATCCATGCGAAACACATGATTTAGCTTAAAATCCATGCGAAACACATGGGTTGGCTTCAAATTCGTGCGAAACAATCGAGTTAGCTTCAAATCCAAGCGAATCACATGATTTAACTTCGAATCAATGCGATGTAGAAGGTTTAGCTTCAAAACAATGCGATGTAGAAGGTTTAGCTTCAAATCCATGCGATGTAGAAGGTTTAGCTTCAAATCCATGCGAAACAAATGATTTAGCTTCAGAGACTTGCGATATAAGTGATATAGGTTCAAATACAATCGAAACAAACGAGCTAGCTTCAAAATCCATGCCACACTCATGATTTAGATTCAAATCAATGCGAAATAGAAGGCTTAGCTTCAAATCCATGCGAAACAAATGATTTAGGTTCAGATACTTGCGATATAAGTGATATAGCTTCAAATGCAGACGAAACAAACGATTAACTTCAAATCCAAGCGAATCACATGATTTAGATTCAAGTCAATGCGATTTAGAAGGTTTAGCTTCAAATCCATGCAAAACAAATGATTGAGCTTCAAACACTTGGGATATATGTGATATAGATTCAGCTGCATTCGAAACAAACGAGTTAGTTTCAAATCCATGCAAAACACATGATTGAGGTTCAATCAATGCGAGGTAGAGGTTTAGCTTCAAATCCATGCCTAACAAATGATTTATCTTCAGATACTTGCGATTTAAGAGATATAGGTTCAAATGCAGGCGAAACCAACGAGCTAGGTTCAACTCCATGCTACACACATGATTTAGCTTCAAATCAATGCGACGTAGAAGGATTAGCTTCAAATCAATGCGATGGTAGATGGTTAAGCTTCAAATCAATGCGACACAAATGATCTAGCATCAGATACATGTGATATAGGTGATATAGGATCAAATGCAGACGACACAAACGAGCTAGCTTCAAGTACATGCGACACACATGATTTAGCTTCAAATCAATGCGATGTAGTAGGTTTAGCTTCAAATCAATGCGATGTAGAAGGTTTAGCTTCAAATCCATGCGAAACACATGATTTAGCAGCAAATAATTGCGATGTAGAAGGTTTAGCTTCAAATCCATGAGACCCAAATGATTTAGCTTCAGATGCTTGCGATATAAGAGATATAGCTTCAAATGCAGGAGAAACAAACGAGTTAGCTTCATATCCAAGAGAAACACATGATTTAGCTTTAAATCAATGCGATGTAGAAGGTTTAGCTTCAAATCCATGCGACACAAATGTTATAGCTTCAGATACATGCGATCTAAGTGATATAGCTTCAAATGCAGACGAAACAAACGAATTAGCATCATATCCAAGCCAAACACATGATTTAGCTTCAAATCAATTCGAAGTAGAAGGATTAGCTTCAAATCCATGCGATACAAATGATTTAGCTTCAGATAGTTGCGATATAAGTGATATAGATTCAAATGCAGGGGAATCAAACGAGATAGCTTCAAATCCAAGCGAAACACGTGATTTAGATTTAAATCAATGCGATGTAGAAGGTTTAGCTTCAAATACATGCTAAACAAATGATTTAACATCAGATAGTTGCGATATAAGTGATATAGTTTCACATGTAGACGAAACAAACGAGATAGCTTCAAATCCAAGCGAAACACATGATTTAGCCGCAAATCAATGCGATATAGAAGATTTAGCTTCAAATCCATGCGAAACAAATGATTTAACATCAGATAGTTGCGATATAAGCGATATAGCTTCAAATGCAGACGAATCAAACGAGATAGCTTCAAATCCAAGCGAAACACACGATTTAGCTGCAAATCAATGCGATGTAGAAGATTTAGCTTCAAATCCATGCGAAACAAATGATTTAACATCTGATAGTTGCGATATAAGTGATATAGCTTCAAATGCTGATGAAACAAACGAGATAGTTCCAAATTCAAGCGAAACACATGATCTAGCTTCAAATCAATGCGATGTAGAAGGTTTAGCTTCAAATCCACGCGAAACACATGATTTAGAATCAAATCAATGCGATATAGAAGGTTTAGCTTCAAATTCATGCGACACAAATGATATAGCTTCAGATACTTGCGATATAAGAGATATAGCTTCAAATGCAGACGAAACAAACGAGTTAGCTTCAAATCCATGCGAAGCACATGATTTAGCTTCAAATCAATTCGAAGTAGAAGGATTAGCTTCAAATCTGTGCGATAAAAATGATTTAGCATCAGATACATGCGATATAAGTGATATAATTTCAAATGCAGGAGAAACAAACGAGTTAGCTTCGAATCCATGCAAAACACATGATTATGCTTCAAATCAATGCTATGGAGAAGGTTTAGCTTCAAATCCATGCGACACATATGAATTTGCTTCAGATACTTGCGATCTAAGTGATATAGATTCAAATGCAGACGAAACAAACGAGTTAGCTTCATATCCACGCGAAACACATGATTTAGCTTCAAATCAATGCGATATAGAAGGTTTAGCTTCAAATCCATGCGAAACAAATGATTTAGCATCAGATAAATGCGATCTATGTGATATAGCTTCAAATGCAGGAGGTAAACAATCGAGTTAGCTTCAAAGCCACGCGAAACACATGATTTAGCTTCAAATCAATGCGATATAGAAGGTTTAGCTTCAAATCCATGAGACACAAATGATTTAGCTTCAGATGCTTGCGATATAAGAGATATAGCTTCAAATGCAGACGAAACAAACGAGTTAGCTTCATATCCAAGAGAAACACATGATTTAGCTTTAAATCAATGCGATGTAGAAGGTTTAGCTTCAAATCCATGCGACACATATGAATTTGCTTCAGATACTTGCGATCTAAGTGATATAGATTCAAATGCAGGAGAAACAAACGAGTTAGCTTCGAATCCATGCAAAACACATGATTATGCTTCAAATCAATGCTATGGAGAAGGTTTAGCTTCAAATCCATGCGACACATATGAATTTGCTTCAGATACTTGCGATCTAAGTGATATAGATTCAAATGCAGGAGAAACAAACGAGTTAGCTTCGAATCCATGCAAAACACATGATTATGCTTCAAATCAATGCTATGGAGAAGGTTTAGCTTCAAATCCATGCGACACATATGAATTTGCTTCAGATACTTGCGATCTAAGTGATATAGCTTCAAATGCAGACGAAACAACCGAATTAGCTTCAAATCCATGCAAAACACATGATTTAGCTGGAAATCAATGCGATGTAGAAGATTTAGCTTCAAATCCATTCGAAACAAATGATTTAACATCAGATACATGCGATATAAGTGATATAGCTTCAAATTCAGACGAAACAAACGAATTAGCTTCATATCCAAGCCAAACACATGATTTAGCTTCAAATCAATTCGAAGTAGAAGGATTAGCTTCAAATCCATGCGATACAAATGATTTAGCTTCAGATAGTTGCGTTATAAGTGATATAGCTTCAAATGCAGGGGAATCAAACGAGATAGCTTCAAATCCAAGCGAAACACATGATTTAGCTTCAAATCAATGCGATATAGAAGGTATAGCTTCAAATCCACTCGAAACACTTGATTTAGCTTCAAATCAATGCGATATAGAAGGTTTATCTTCAAATCCATGCGACACTAATGATATAGTTTAAGATACTTGCGATATAAGAGATATAGCTTCAAATGCAGACGAAAGAAACGAGTTAGCTTCAAATCCATGCGAAACACATGATTTAGCTGCAAATCAATGCGATGTAGAAGATTTATCTTCAAATCCATGCGAAACAAATGGTTTAACATTAGATAGTTGCGATATAAGTGATATAGCTTCAAATGCAGACGAAACAAACGAGATAGTTTCAAATACAAGCGAAACACATGATTTAGCTTCAAATCAATGCGATATAGAAGGTTTAGCTTCAAATCCATGCGATACAGATGATTTAGCTTCAGATACTTGCGATATAAGAGATATAGCTTCAAATGCAGACGAAACAAACGAGTTAGCTTCAAATCCAAGCGAAACACATGATTTAGCTTTAAATCAATGCGATGTAGAAGGTTTAGCTTCAAATACATGCTAAACAAATGATTTAACATCAGATAGTTGCGATATAAGTGATATAGTTTCACATGCAGACGAAACAAACGAGATAGCTTCAAATCCAAGCGAAACACATGATTTAGCCGCAAATCAATGCGATATAGAAGATTTAGCTTCAAATCCATGCGAAGCAATTGATTTAACATCAGATAGTTGCGATATAAGCGATATAGCTTCAAATGCAGACGAATCAAACGAGATAGCTTCAAATCCAAGCGAAACACACGATTTAGCTGCAAATCAATGCGATGTAGAAGATTTAGCTTCAAATCCATGCGAAACAAATGATTTAACATCTGATAGTTGCGATATAAGTGATATAGCTTCAAATGCAGATGAAACAAACGAGATAGTTCCAAATCCAAGCGAAACACATGATTTAGCTTCAAATCAATGCGATGTAGAAGGTTTAGCTTCAAATCCACGCGAAACACATGATTTAGCTTCAAATCAATGCGATATAGAAGGTTTAGCTTCAAATTCATGCGACACAAATGATATAGCTTCAGATACTTGCGATATAAGAGATATAGCTTCAAATGCAGACGAAACAAACGAGTTAGCTTCAAATCCATGCGAAGCACATGATTTAGCTTCAAATCAATTCGAAGTAGAAGGATTAGCTTCAAATCTGTGCGATAAAAATGATTTAGCATCAGATGCATGCGATATAAGTGATATAATTTCAAATGTAGGAGAAACAAACGAGTTAGCTTCGAATCCTTGCAAAACACATGATTATGCTTCAAATCAATGCTATGGAGAAGGTTCAGCTCCAAATCCATGCGAAACAAATGATTTAACATCAGATAGTTGCGATATAAGTGATATAGCTTCAAATGCAGGGGAATCAAACGAGATAGCTTCAAATCCAAGCGAAACACATGATTTAGCTTCAAATCAATGCGATGTAGAAGGTATAGCTTCAAATCCACTCGAAACACTTGATTTAGCTTCAAATCAATGCGATATAGAAGGTTTATCTTCAAATCCATGCGACACTAATGATATAGTTTAAGATACTTGCGATATAAGAGATATAGCTTCAAATGCAGACGAAAGAAACGAGTTAGCTACAAATCCATGCGAAACACATGATTTAGCTGCAAATCAATGGGATGTAGAAGATTTAGCTTCAAATCCATGCGAAACAAATGATTTAACATTAGATAGTTGCGATATAAGTGATACAGCTTCAAATGCAGACGAAACAAACGAGATAGTTTCAAATACAAGCGAAACACATGATTTAGCTTCAAATCAATGCGATATAGAAGGTTTAGCTTCAAATCCATGCGATACAGATGATTTAGCTTCAGATACTTGCGATATAAGAGATATAGCTTCAAATGCAGACGAAACAAACGAGTTAGCTTCAAATCCAAGCGAAACACATGATTTAGCTTTAAATCAATGCGATGTAGAAGGTTTAGCTTCAAATACATGCTAAACAAATGATTTAACATCAGATAGTTGCGATATAAGTGATATAGTTTCACATGCAGACGAAACAAACGAGATAGCTTCAAATCCAAGCGAAACACATGATTTAGCCGCAAATCAATGCGATATAGAAGATTTAGCTTCAAATCCATGCGAAACAAATGATTTAACATCAGATAGTTGCGATATAAGCGATATAGCTTCAAATGCAGACGAATCAAACGAGATAGCTTCAAATCCAAGCGAAACACACGATTTAGCTTCAAATCAATGCGACGTAGAAGGTTTAGCTTCAAATCCACGCGAAACAAATGATTTAGCTTCAAATCAATGCGATATAGAAGGTTTAGCTTCAAATTCATGCGACACAAATGATATAGCTTCAGATATTTGCGATATAAGAGATATAGCTTCAATTGCAGGAGGTAAACAATCGAGTTAGCCTCAAAGCCACGCGAAACACATGATTTAGCTTCAAATCAATGCGGTATAGAAGGTTTAGCTTCAAATCCATGAGACACAAATGATTTAGCTTCAGATGCTTGCGATATAAGAGATATAGCTTCAAATGCAGACGAAACAAACGAGTTAGCTTCATATCCAAGAGAAACACATGATTTAGCTTTAAATCAATGCGATGTAGAAGGTTTAGCTTCAAATCCATGCGACACAAATGTTATAGCTTCAGATACATGCGATCTAAGTGATATAGCTTCAAATGCAGACGAAACAAACGAATTAGCTTCAAATCCATGCAAAACACATGATTTAGCTGGAAATCAATGCGATGTAGAAGATTTAGCTTCAAATCCATTCGAAACAAATGATTTAACATCAGATACATGCGATATAAGTGATATAGCTTCAAATTCAGACGAAACAAACGAGATAGTTTCAAATACAAGCGAAACACATGATTTAGCTTCAAATCAATGCGATGTAGAAGGTATAGCTTCAAATCCACTCGAAACACTTGATTTAGGTTCAAATCAATGCGATATAGAAGGTTTATCTTCAAATCCATGCGACACTAATGATATAGTTTAAGATACTTGCGATATAAGAGATATAGCTTCAAATGCAGACGAAAGAAACGAGTTAGCTTCAAATCCATGCGAAACACATGATTTAGCTGCAAATCAATGCGATGTAGACGATTTAGCTTCAAATCCATGCGAAACAAATGATTTAACATTAGATAGATGCGATATATGTGATATAGCTTCAAATGCAGACGAAACAAACGAGATAGTTTCAAATACAAGCGAAACACATGATTTAGCTTCAAATCAATGCGATATAGAAGGTTTAGCTTCAAATCCATGCGATACAGATGATTTAGCTTCAGATACTTGCGATATAAGAGATATAGCTTCAAATGCAGACGAAACAAACGAGTTAGCTTCAAATCCTAGCGAAACACATGATTTAGCTTTAAATCAATGCGATGTAGAAGGTTTAGCTTCAAATCCATGCGAAACACATGATTTAGCTGCAAATCAATGCGATGTAGACGATTTAGCTTCAAATCCATGCGAAACAAATGATTTAACATTAGATAGTTGCGATATATGTGATATAGCTTCAAATGCAGACGAAACAAACGAGATAGTTTCAAATACAAGCGAAACACATGATTTAGCTTCAAATCAATGCGATATAGAAGCTTTAGCTTCAAATCCATGAGACACAAATGATTCAGCATCAGATACATGCGATATAAGTGATATAGCGTCAAATGCAGACGAAATAAACGAGTTAGATTCAAATCCAAGCGAATCACATGATTTAGCTTCAAATCATTGCGATGTAGAAGGTTTAACTTCAAATCCACGCGAAACACATGTATTAGCTTGAAATAAATGCGATATAGAAGGTTTAGCTTCTAATCCATGCGACACAAATTATATAGCTTCAGATACTTGCGATATAAGATAAATTGCTTCAAGTGCAGTCGAAACAAACAAATTAGCTTCATATCCATGCGAAACACATGATTTAGCTTCAAATCTAATTCGAAGCAGAAGGATTAGCTTCAAATCTAATTCGAAGCAGAAGGATTAGCTTCAAATCTAATTCGAAGCAGTAGGATTAGCTTCAAATCTAATTCGAAGCAGAAGGATTAGCTTCAAATCTAATTCAAAGCAGAAGGATTAGCTTCAAATCAATGCGATACAAATGATTTAGCATCAGATACATGCGATATAAGTGATATAGCTTCAAATGCAGGAGAAACAAACGAGTTAGCTTCAAATCCACGCAAAAACACATGATTAATCTTCAAATCAATGCTATGTAGAAGCTTTAGCTTCAAATCCATGAGATACAAATGATTTAGCTTCAGATACTTGCGATATAAGAGATATAGCTTCCAATTCAGACGAAACAAACGAGTTAGCTTCATATCCAAGCCAAACACATGATTTAGCTGCAAATCAATGCGATGTATAAGGATTAGCTTCATATCCATGCTATACAAATGATTTAGCTTCAGATACTTGCGATATAAGAGATATAGCTTCAAATGCAGACGAAACAAACGAGTTAGCTTCAAATCAAGCGATACAAATGATTTAGCTTCAGATACTTGCGATATAAGAGATATAGCTTCAAATGCAGACGAAACAAACGAGTTAGCTTCAAATCCAAGCGAAACACATGATTTATATTCAAATAAATGCGATATAGAAGGTTTAGCTTCAAATCCACGCGAAACACATGATTTATCTTCAAATCAATGCGATATAGAAGGTTTAGCTTCAAATCCATGCGACACAAATGATATAACATCAGATAGTTGCGATATAAGTGATATAGCTTCAAATGCAGACGAAACAAACGAGCTAGCTTCAAATCCATGCGGAGCACATGATTTAGCTTCACATCAATGCGATGTAGAAAGTTTAGCTTCAAATCCATGCGAAACAAATGATGTAACATCAGATAGTTGCGATATAAGTGATATAGCTTCAAATGCAGACGAAACAAACGAGTTAGCTTCAAATCCATGCGGAGCACATGATTTAGCTTCACATCAATGCGATCTAGAAAGTTTAGCTTCAAATCCATGCGAAACAAATGATTTAACATCAGATAGTTGCGATATAAGTGATATAGCTTCAAATGCAGACTGAATAAACGAGATAGATCCAAATCCAAGCGATTCACATGATTTAGCTTCATATCAATACGATCTAGAAGGTTTAGCTTCAAATCCACGCGAAACACATGTATTAGCTTGAAATAAATGCGATATAGAAGGTTTAGCTTCTAATCCATGCGACACAAATTATATAGCTTCAGATACTTGCGATATAAGATAAATTGCTTCAAGTGCAGTCGAAACAAACAAATTAGCTTCATATCCATGCGAAACACATGATTTAGCTTCAAATCTAATTCCAAGCAGAAGGATTAGCTTCAAATCTAATTCGAAGCAGAAGGATTAGCTTCAAATCTAATTCGAAGCAGTAGGATTAGCTTCAAATCTAATTCGAAGCAGAAGGATTAGCTTCAAATCTAATTCAAAGCAGAAGGATTAGCTTCAAATCAATGCGATACAAATGATTTAGCATCAGATTCATGCGATATAAGTGATATAGCTTCAAATGCAGGAGAAACAAACGAGTTAGCTTCAAATCCACGCAAAAACACATGATTAATCTTCAAATCAATGCTATGTAGAAGCTTTAGCTTCAAATCCATGAGATACAAATGATTTAGCTTCAGATACTTGCGATATAAGAGATATAGCTTCCAATTCAGACGAAACAAACGAGTTAGCTTCATATCCAAGCCAAACACATGATTTAGCTGCAAATCAATGCGATGTATAAGGATTAGCTTCATATCCATGCTATACAAATGATTTAGCTTCAGATACTTGCGATATAAGAGATATAGCTTCAAATGCAGACGAAACAAACGAGTTAGCTTCAAATCAAGCGATACAAATGATTTAGCTTCAGATACTTGCGATATAAGAGATATAGCTTCAAATGCAGACGAAACAAACGAGTTAGCTTCAAATCCAAGCGAAACACATGATTTATATTCAAATAAATGCGATATAGAAGGTTTAGCTTCAAATCCACGCGAAACACATGATTTATCTTCAAATCAATGCGATATAGAAGGTTTAGCTTCAAATCCATGCGACACAAATGATATAACATCAGATAGTTGCGATATAAGTGATATAGCTTCAAATGCAGACGAAACAAACGAGCTAGCTTCAAATCCATGCGGAGCACATGATTTAGCTTCACATCAATGCGATCTAGAAAGTTTAGCTTCAAATCCATGCGAAACAAATGATTTAACATCAGATATTAGCGATATAAGTGATATAGCTTCAAATGCAGACGAAACAAACGAGTTAGCTTCAAATCCATGCGGAGCACATGATTTAGCTTCACATCAATGCGATCTAGAAAGTTTAGCTTCAAATCCATGCGAAACAAATGATTTAACATCAGATAGTTGCGATATAAGTGATATAGCTTCAAATGCAGACTGAATAAACGAGTTAGATCCAAATCCAAGCGATTCACATGATTTAGCTTCATATCAATACGATCTAGAAGGTTTAGCTTCAAATCCACGCGAAACACATGTATTAGCTTGAAATAAATGCGATATAGAAGGTTTAGCTTCTAATCCATGCGACACAAATTATATAGCTTCAGATACTTGCGATATAAGATAAATTGCTTCAAGTGCAGTCGAAACAAACAAATTAGCTTCATATCCATGCGAAACACATGATTTAGCTTCAAATCTAATTCGAAGCAGAAGGATTAGCTTCAAATCTAATTCGAAGCAGAAGGATTAGCTTCAAATCTAATTCGAAGCAGTAGGATTAGCTTCAAATCTAATTCGAAGCAGAAGGATTAGCTTCAAATCTAATTCAAAGCAGAAGGATTAGCTTCAAATCAATGCGATACAAATGATTTAGCATCAGATTCATGCGATATAAGTGATATAGCTTCAAATGCAGGAGAAACAAACGAGTTAGCTTCAAATCCACGCAAAAACACATGATTAATCTTCAAATCAATGCTATGTAGAAGCTTTAGCTTCAAATCCATGAGATACAAATGATTTAGCTTCAGATACTTGCGATATAAGAGATATAGCTTCCAATTCAGACGAAACAAACGAGTTAGCTTCATATCCAAGCCAAACACATGATTTAGCTGCAAATCAATGCGATGTAGAAGGATTAGCTTCATATCCATGCTATACAAATGATTTAGATTCAGATACTTGCGATATAAGAGATATAGCTTCAAATGCAGACGAAACAAACGAGTTAGCTTCAAATCAAGCGAAACACATGATTTAGCTTCAAATCAATGCGATATAGAAAGTTTAGCTTCAAATCCATGCGACACAAACGATATAGCTTCAGATACTTGCGATATAAGTGATATAGCTTCAAATGCAGACCAAACAAACGAGTTAGTTTCAAATCCATGCGAAACACATGACTTAGCTTCAAATCAATTCGAAGCAGAAGGATTAGCTTCAAATCCATGCGAAACATATGATTTAACATCAGATAGTTGCGATATAAGTTATATAGCTTCAAATGCAGACGAAACAAACGAGATAAATTCAAATCCAAGCGAAACACATGATTTAGCATCAGATACATGCAATCTAAGTGGTATAGCTTCAAATGCAGGAGAAACAAACGAGTTAGCTTCAAATCCACGCAAAAACACATGATAAATCTTCAAATCAATGCTATGTAGAAGCTTTAGCTTCAAATCCATGAGATACAAATGATTTAGCTTCAGATACTTGCGATATAAGAGATATAGCTTCCAATTCAGACGAAACAAACGAGTTAGCTTCATATCCAAGCCAAACAAATGATTTAGCTTCAAATCAATGCGATGTAGAAGGATTAGCTTCATATCCATGCGATACAAATGATTTAGCTTCAGATACTTGCGATATAAGAGATATAGCTTCAAATGCAGACGAAACGAACGAGTTAGCTTCATATCCAAGCGAAAGACATGATTTAGCTTCAAATCAATGCGATATAGAAAGTTTAGCTTCAAATCCATGCGACACAAATGATATAGCTTCAGATACTTGCGATATAAGAGATATAGCTTCAAATGCAGACGAAACAAACGAGATAGCTTCAAATCCAAGCCAAACACATGATTTAGCTTCAAATCAATGCGATGTAGAAGGTTTAGCATCAAATCCACGCGAAACACATGATTTAGCTTCAAATCAATGTCACATAGAAGGTATAGCTTCAAATCCATGCGACACAAATGATATAGCTTCAGATACTTGCGATATAAGAGATATAGCTTCAAATGCAGACGAAACCAACGAGTTAGCTTCAAATCCATGGGAAGCACATGATTTAGCTTCAAATCAATGGTATGTAGAAGGTTTAGCTTCCAATCTATGCGACACAAATGAATAAGCTTCAGATACTTGCGATATAAGTGATATAGCTTCAAGTGCGGACGAAACAACGAGTTACCTTCATATCCAAGCGAAACACATGATCCAGCTTCAAATCAATGCGATGTAGAAGGTTTAGCTTCAAATCCATGCGACACAATTGATTTAGCTTCAAAAACTTGCGATATAAATGATATAGTTTCAAATGCAGAGGAAACAAACGAGTTGGCTACAAATCCATACAAAACACGTGATTAAGCTTCAAATCAATGCTATGTAGAAACTTTAGCTTCAAATCCATGCGAAACAAATGATTTAGCTTCAAACACTTGGGATATGAGTGATATAGCTTCAAATGCAGACGAAACAAACGAGTTAGATTCAAATCCAAGGGAAACACATGATTTATCTTCAAAACAATTCGATGTAGAAGGATTAGCTTCAAATCCACGCGTAACGCATGATTTAGCTTCAAATCAATGCGATATAGAAGGTTTAGCTTCAAATCCATGCGACACAAATGATTTAGCATCAGATACATGCGATATAAGTGTAATAGCTTCCAATGCAGACGAATCAAACGAGTTAGCTTCATATCCAAGCGATACACATGATTTAGCTTTAAATCAATGCGATGTAGAAGGTTTAGCTTCAAATCAATGCGAAACAAATGATTTATCTTCAAACACTTGGGATATAAGTGATATAGCTTCAAATGCAGACGAAGCAAACGAGTTAGCTTCAAATCCATGCGAAGCACATGATTTAGCTTCAAATCATTTCGAAGTAGAAGGATTAGATTCAAATCTATGCGAAACAAATGATTTAACATCAGATAGTTGCAATATAAGTGATATGGCTTCAAATGCAGGAGAAACAAACGAATTAGCTTCAAATCAATGCGAAACACATGATTTAGCTGCAAATCAATGCAGTGTTGAAGATTTAGCTTCAAATCCATTCGAAACAAATGATTTAACATCAGATAGTTGTGATATAAGTGATTTAGCTCCAAAGGCAGACGAAACAAACGAGATAGCTTCAAATCCAAGCGAAACACATGATTTAGCTTCAAATCAATGCGATGTAGAAGGATTAGCTTCAAATCCACGCGAAAAAAATGATTTAGCTTCAAACACTTGGGATATATGTGATATAGCTTCAAATGCAGACGAAACAAACGAGTTAGATTCAAATCCATGCGAAACAAATGATTTAACATCAGATAGTTGCGATATAAGTGATATAGCTTCAAATGCAGACGAAACAAACGAGTTAGCTTCAAATCAAGCGAAACACATGATTTAGTTTCAAATCAATGCGATGTAGAAGGTTTAGCTTCAAATCCATGCGACACAAACGATATAGCTTCAGATACTTGCGATATAAGTGATATAGCTTCAAATGCAGACCAAACAAACGAGTTAGCTTCAAATCCATGCGAAACACATGATTTAGCTTCAAATCAATTCGAAGCAGAAGGATTAGCTTCAAATCCATGCGAAACATATGATTTAACATCAGATAGTTGCGATATAAGTTATATAGCTTCAAATGCAGACGAAACAAACGAGATAGCTTCAAATCCAAGCGAAACACATGATTTAGCTTCAAATCAATGCGATGTAGAAGGTTTAGCTTCAAATTCTCGCGAAACACATGATTTCGCTTCAAATCAATGCGATTTAGAAGATTTAGCTTCAAATCCATGCGACACAAATGATATAACATCAGATAGTTGCGATATAAGTGATATAGCTTCAAATGCAAACGAAACAAACGAGTTAGCTTCAAATCCATGCGGAGCACATGATTTAGCTTCACATCAATGCGATCTAGAAAGTTTAGCTTCAAATCCATGCGAAACAAATGATTTAACATCAGATAGTTGCGATATAAGTGATATAGCTTCAAATGCAGACTGAATAAACGAGTTAGATCCAAATCCAAGCGATTCACATGATTTAGCTTCATATCAATACGATCTAGAAGGTTTAGCTTCAAATCCACGCGAAACACATGATTTAGCTTGAAATAAATGCGATATAGAAGGTTTAGCTTCTAATCCATGCGACACAAATTATATAGCTTCAGATACTTGCGATATAAGATA
Source organism: Megalopta genalis (assembly GCF_051020955.1). Taxonomy (NCBI): domain Eukaryota; kingdom Metazoa; phylum Arthropoda; class Insecta; order Hymenoptera; family Halictidae; genus Megalopta; species Megalopta genalis. The sequence goes on from NW_027477215.1 coordinate 58,378, forward strand.
TATTGCTTCAAATGCAGTCGAAACAAACGAATTAGCTTCATATCCATGCGAAACACATGATTTAGCTTCAAATCTAATTCGAAGCAGAAGGATTAGCTTCAAATCTAATTCGAAGCAGAAGGATTAGCTACAAATCTAATTCGAAGCAGAAGGATTAGCTTCAAATCTAATTCGAAGCAGAAGGATTAGCTACAAATCTAATTCGAAGCAGAAGGATTAGCTTCAAATCTAATTCGAAGCAGAAGGATTAGCTTCAAATCAATGCGATTCAAATGATTTAGCATCAGATACATGCGATATAAGTGATATAGCTTCAAATGCAGGAGAAACAAACGAGTTAGCTTCAAATCCACGCAAAAACACATGATTAATCTTCAAATCAATGCTATGTACAAGCTTTAGCTTCAAATCCATGAGATACAAATGATTTAGCTTCAGATACTTGCGATATAAGAGATATAGCTTCCAATTCAGACGAAACAAACGAGTTAGCTTCATATCCAAGCCAAACACATGATTTAGCTGCAAATCAATGCGATGTAGAAGGATTAGCTTCATATCCATGCGATACAAATGATTTAGCTTCAGATACTTGCGATATAAGAGATATAGCTTCAAATGCAGACGAAACAAACGAGTTAGCTTCAGATCCAAGCGAAACACATGATTTATATTCAAATAAATGCGATATGGAAGGTTTAGCTTCAAATCCACGCGAATCACATGATTTATCTTCAAATCAATGCGATATAGAAGGTTTAGCTTCGAATTGATGCGACACAAATGATATAGCTTCAGATACTTGCGATATAAGAGATACAGCTTCAAATGCAGACGAAACAAACGAGTTAGCTTCAAATCCATGCGAAGCACATGATTTAGCTACAAATGAATGCGATATAGAAGGATTAGCTTCAAATCCATGCGAAACAAATGATTTACTTTCAAACGCTTGGGATATATGTGATATAGCTTCAAATGCAGACTAATCAAACGAGTTAGCTTCATATCCAAGGGATACACATGATTTAGCTTTAAATCAATGCGATGTAGAAGGTTTAGCGTCAAATAAACGCGAAACACATGATTTAGCTTCAAATCAATGCGATATAGAATGTGTAGCTTCAAATCCATGCGACACAAATGATATAGCTTCAGATACTTGCGATATAAGAGATATAGCTTCAAATGCAGACGAAACAGACGAGTTAGCTACATATCCAAGCGAAACACATGATTTAGCTTCAAATCAATTCGAAGTAGAAGGATTATCTTCAAATCCATGCGATACAAATGATTCAGCATCAGATACATGCGATATAAGTGATATAGATTCAAATGCAGGAGAAACAAACGAGTTAGCTTCATATCCAAGCGAAACACATGCTTTAGCTTCAAATCAACTCGAAGTAGAAGGATTATCTTCAAATCTATGCGAAACAAATGATTTAAGTTCAGATAGTTGCGATATATGTGATATAGCTTCAAATGCAGGGGAAACAAAAGTGTTAGCTTCAAATCCATGAAAAACACATGAATAAGCTTTAAAGCAATTCTATCTAGAAGGTTTAGCTTCAAATCCATGCGACACAAATGATTTAACATCAAATAGTTGCGATATAAGTGATATAGCTTCAAATGCAGACGAAACAAACTAGATAGCATTAAATCCAAGCGATACACATGATTTAGCTTCAAATCATTGCGATGTAGAATGTTTAGCTTCAAATACACGCGAAACACATGATTTAGCTTCAAATCAATGCGATATAGAAGGTTTAACTTCAAATCCATGCGAAGCAAATGATTTAGCTTCAAACACTTGGGATGTAAGTGATACAGCTTCAAATGCAGACGAAACAAACGAGATAGCTTCAAATCCAAGCGAAACACATGATTTAGCTTCAAATCAATGCGATGTAGAAGGTTTAGCTTCAAATCCATGCGAAAAAAATGATTTCGCTTCAAACACTTGGGATAAAAGTGATATAGCTTCAAATGCAGAAGAAACAAACGAGTTAGCTTCAAATCAAGCGAAACGCATGATTTAACTTCAAATCAATGCGATATAGAAGGTTTAGCTTCAAATCCATGCGAAACAAATAATTTAGCTTCAAACACTTGGGATATAAGTGATATAGCTTCAAATGCAGACGAAGCAAACGAGTTAGCTTCAAATCCATACGAAACACATGATTCAGCTGCAAATAAATGCGATATAGAAGATTTAGCTTCAAATCCATGAGAAACAAATGATTTAACATCAGATAGTTGCGATATAAGTGAGATAGCTTCAAATGCAGGAGAAACAAACGAGATAGCTTCAAATCCAAGCAAAACACATGATTTAGCTTCAAATCAATGCGATGTAGAAGGTTTAGCTTCAAATCCAAGCGAAACACATGATTTAGCTTCAAATCAATGCGATATAGAAGGTTTAGCTTCAAATCCATGCGACACAAACGATATAGCTTCAGATACTTGCGATATAAGAGATATAGCTTCCAATTCAGACGAAACAAACGAGTTAGCTTCATATCCAAGCCAAACACATGATTTAGCTGCAAATCAATGCGATGTAGAAGGATTAGCTTCATATCCATGCGATACAAATGATTTAGCTTCAGATACTTGCGATATAAGAGATATAGCTTCAAATGCAGACGAAACAAACGAGTTAGCTTCAGATCCAAGCGAAACACATGATTTATATTCAAATAAATGCGATATGGAAGGTTTAGCTTCAAATCCACGCGAATCACATGATTTATCTTCAAATCAATGCGATATAGAAGGTTTAGCTTCGAATTGATGCGACACAAATGATATAGCTTCAGATACTTGCGATATAAGAGATACAGCTTCAAATGCAGACGAAACAAACGAGTTAGCTTCAAATCCATGCGAAGCACATGATTTAGCTACAAATGAATGCGATATAGAAGGATTAGCTTCAAATCCATGCGAAACAAATGATTTACTTTCAAACGCTTGGGATATATGTGATATAGCTTCAAATGCAGACTAATCAAACGAGTTAGCTTCATATCCAAGGGATACACATGATTTAGCTTTAAATCAATGCGATGTAGAAGGTTTAGCGTCAAATAAACGCGAAACACATGATTTAGCTTCAAATCAATGCGATATAGAATGTGTAGCTTCAAATCCATGCGACACAAATGATATAGCTTCAGATACTTGCGATATAAGAGATATAGCTTCAAATGCAGACGAAACAGACGAGTTAGCTACATATCCAAGCGAAACACATGATTTAGCTTCAAATCAATTCGAAGTAGAAGGATTATCTTCAAATCCATGCGATACAAATGATTCAGCATCAGATACATGCGATATAAGTGATATAGATTCAAATGCAGGAGAAACAAACGAGTTAGCTTCATATCCAAGCGAAACACATGCTTTAGCTTCAAATCAACTCGAAGTAGAAGGATTATCTTCAAATCTATGCGAAACAAATGATTTAAGTTCAGATAGTTGCGATATATGTGATATAGCTTCAAATGCAGGGGAAACAAAAGTGTTAGCTTCAAATCCATGAAAAACACATGAATAAGCTTTAAAGCAATTCTATCTAGAAGGTTTAGCTTCAAATCCATGCGACACAAATGATTTAACATCAAATAGTTGCGATATAAGTGATATAGCTTCAAATGCAGACGAAACAAACTAGATAGCATTAAATCCAAGCGATACACATGATTTAGCTTCAAATCATTGCGATGTAGAATGTTTAGCTTCAAATACACGCGAAACACATGATTTAGCTTCAAATCAATGCGATATAGAAGGTTTAACTTCAAATCCATGCGAAGCAAATGATTTAGCTTCAAACACTTGGGATGTAAGTGATACAGCTTCAAATGCAGACGAAACAAACGAGATAGCTTCAAATCCAAGCGAAACACATGATTTAGCTTCAAATCAATGCGATGTAGAAGGTTTAGCTTCAAATCCATGCGAAAAAAATGATTTCGCTTCAAACACTTGGGATAAAAGTGATATAGCTTCAAATGCAGAAGAAACAAACGAGTTAGCTTCAAATCAAGCGAAACGCATGATTTAACTTCAAATCAATGCGATATAGAAGGTTTAGCTTCAAATCCATGCGAAACAAATAATTTAGCTTCAAACACTTGGGATATAAGTGATATAGCTTCAAATGCAGACGAAGCAAACGAGTTAGCTTCAAATCCATACGAAACACATGATTCAGCTGCAAATAAATGCGATATAGAAGATTTAGCTTCAAATCCATGAGAAACAAATGATTTAACATCAGATAGTTGCGATATAAGTGATATAGATTCAAATGCAGACGAAAAAAACGAGATAGCTTCAAATCCAAGCGAAACACATGCTTTAGCTTCAAATCAATTCGATGTAGAAGGATTATCTTCAAATCTATGCGAAATAAATGATTTAAGTTCAGATAGTTGCGATATATGTGATATAGCTTCAAATGCAGGGGAAACAAACGTGTTAGCTTCAAATCCATGAAAAACACATGAATAAGCTTTAAATCAATTCTATCTAGAAGGTTTAGCATCAAATCCATGCGAAAAAAATGATTTAGCTTCAAACGCTTAGGATAAAAGTGATATAGCTTCAAATGCAGTAGAAACAAACGAGTTAGCTTCAAATCAAGCGAAACACATGATTCAACTTCAAATCAATGCGATATGGAAGGTTTAGCTTCAAATCCATGCGACACAAATGATTCAGCATCAGGTACATGCGATATATGTGATATAGCTTCAAATGCAGACGAAACAAAAGAGATATCTCCAAATCCAAGCAAATCGCATGACTTAGCTTCAAATCAATGCGATATAGAACGATTAGCTTCAAATCCATGCGAAACAAATGATTTAGCTTCAAACACGTGGGATATAAGTGATATAGCTTCAAATGCAGACGAAGCAAACGAGTGAGCTTCAAATCCAAGCGAAACACATGATTTAGCTTCAAATCAATGCGATATAGAATGTTTAGCTTCAAATCCATGCGACACAAACGATATAGCTTCAGATACTTGCGATATAAGAGATATAGTTTCAAGTGGAGACGAAACAAACGAGTTAGATTCATATCCAAGCGAAACACATGATTTAGCTTCAAATCAATGCGATGTAGATGGTTTAGCTTCAAATCCACTCGAAATACATGATTTATCTTCAAATCAATGCGATATAGAAGGTTTAAATTCAAATTCATGCGAAGCAAATGATTGTGCTTCAAAATCAATTCGAAGTAGAAGGATTAGATTCAAATCCATGCGAAACAAATGATTTAGCATCAGATACATGCGATCTAAGTGGTATAGCTTTAAATGCATGAGAAACAAACGAGTTAGCATCAAATCCATGCGGAGCACATGATTTAGCTTCATATCATTTCGAAGTAGAAGGATTAGATTCAAATCTACGCGAAACAAATTATTTAACATCAGATAGTTGCGATATAAGTGAGATAGCTTCAAATGCGGGAGAAACAAACGAATTAGCTTCAAATCAAGCGAAACACATGATTCAGCTGCAAATAAATGCGATGTAGAAGGTTTAGCTTCAAATCCATGCGAAACAAATGATTTAACATCAGATAGTTGCGATATAAGTGATATAGCTTCAAATGCAGACGAAACAAACTAGATAGCATCAAATCCAAGCGAAACACATCATTTAGCTTCAAATCAATGCGATGTAGAATGTTTAGCTTCAAATACACGCGAAACACATGATTTAGCTTCAAATCAATGCGATGTAGAATGTTTAGCTTCAAATACACGCGAAACACATGATTTAGCTTCAAATCAATGCAATATAGAAGGTTTTGCTTCAAATCCATGCGAAACACATGATTTAGCTGCAAATCAATGCGATGTAGAAGGTTTAGCTTCAAATCCATGCGAAACAAATGATTTAGCTTCAAACACTTGGGATATAAGTGATATAGCTTCCAATGCAGACGAATCAAACGAGTTAGCTTCATATCCAAGGGATACACATGATTAAGCTTTAAATCAATGCGATGTAGAAGGTTTAGCGTCAAATACACGCGAAACACATGATTTAGCTTCAAATCAATGCGATATAGAAGGATTAGCTTCAAATCCATGCGAAACAAATGATTTAGCTTCAAACACGTGGGATATAAGTGATGTAGCTTCAAATGCAGACGAAGCAAACGAGTGAGCTTCAAATCCACGCGAAGCACATGATTTAGCTTTAAATCAATGCGATATAGAAGGTTTAGCTTCGAATTGATGCGACACAAATGATATAGCTTCAGATACTTGCGATATAAGAGATACAGCTTCAAATGCAAACGAAACAAACGAGTTAGCTTCAAATCCATGCGGAGCACATGATTTAGCTTCACATCAATGCGATCTAGAAAGTTTAGCTTCAAATCCATGCGAAACAAATGATTTAACATCAGATAGTTGCGATATAAGTGATATAGCTTCAAATGCAGACTGAATAAACGAGTTAGATCCAAATCCAAGCGATTCACATGATTTAGCTTCATATCAATACGATCTAGAAGGTTTAGCTTCAAATCCACGCGAAACACATGATTTAGCTTGAAATAAATGCGATATAGAAGGTTTAGCTTCTAATCCATGCGACACAAATTATATAGCTTCAGATACTTGCGATATAAGATATATTGCTTCAAATGCAGTCGAAACAAACGAATTAGCTTCATATCCATGCGAAACACATGATTTAGCTTCAAATCTAATTCGAAGCAGAAGGATTAGCTTCAAATCTAATTCGAAGCAGAAGGATTAGCTACAAATCTAATTCGAAGCAGAAGGATTAGCTTCAAATCTAATTCGAAGCAGAAGGATTAGCTACAAATCTAATTCGAAGCAGAAGGATTAGCTTCAAATCTAATTCGAAGCAGAAGGATTAGCTTCAAATCAATGCGATTCAAATGATTTAGCATCAGATACATGCGATATAAGTGATATAGCTTCAAATGCAGGAGAAACAAACGAGTTAGCTTCAAATCCACGCAAAAACACATGATTAATCTTCAAATCAATGCTATGTACAAGCTTTAGCTTCAAATCCATGAGATACAAATGATTTAGCTTCAGATACTTGCGATATAAGAGATATAGCTTCCAATTCAGACGAAACAAACGAGTTAGCTTCATATCCAAGCCAAACACATGATTTAGCTGCAAATCAATGCGATGTAGAAGGATTAGCTTCATATCCATGCGATACAAATGATTTAGCTTCAGATACTTGCGATATAAGAGATATAGCTTCAAATGCAGACGAAACAAACGAGTTAGCTTCAGATCCAAGCGAAACACATGATTTATATTCAAATAAATGCGATATGGAAGGTTTAGCTTCAAATCCACGCGAATCACATGATTTATCTTCAAATCAATGCGATATAGAAGGTTTAGCTTCGAATTGATGCGACACAAATGATATAGCTTCAGATACTTGCGATATAAGAGATACAGCTTCAAATGCAGACGAAACAAACGAGTTAGCTTCAAATCCATGCGAAGCACATGATTTAGCTACAAATGAATGCGATATAGAAGGATTAGCTTCAAATCCATGCGAAACAAATGATTTACTTTCAAACGCTTGGGATATATGTGATATAGCTTCAAATGCAGACTAATCAAACGAGTTAGCTTCATATCCAAGGGATACACATGATTTAGCTTTAAATCAATGCGATGTAGAAGGTTTAGCGTCAAATAAACGCGAAACACATGATTTAGCTTCAAATCAATGCGATATAGAATGTGTAGCTTCAAATCCATGCGACACAAATGATATAGCTTCAGATACTTGCGATATAAGAGATATAGCTTCAAATGCAGACGAAACAGACGAGTTAGCTACATATCCAAGCGAAACACATGATTTAGCTTCAAATCAATTCGAAGTAGAAGGATTATCTTCAAATCCATGCGATACAAATGATTCAGCATCAGATACATGCGATATAAGTGATATAGATTCAAATGCAGGAGAAACAAACGAGTTAGCTTCATATCCAAGCGAAACACATGCTTTAGCTTCAAATCAACTCGAAGTAGAAGGATTATCTTCAAATCTATGCGAAACAAATGATTTAAGTTCAGATAGTTGCGATATATGTGATATAGCTTCAAATGCAGGGGAAACAAAAGTGTTAGCTTCAAATCCATGAAAAACACATGAATAAGCTTTAAAGCAATTCTATCTAGAAGGTTTAGCTTCAAATCCATGCGACACAAATGATTTAACATCAAATAGTTGCGATATAAGTGATATAGCTTCAAATGCAGACGAAACAAACTAGATAGCATTAAATCCAAGCGATACACATGATTTAGCTTCAAATCATTGCGATGTAGAATGTTTAGCTTCAAATACACGCGAAACACATGATTTAGCTTCAAATCAATGCGATATAGAAGGTTTAACTTCAAATCCATGCGAAGCAAATGATTTAGCTTCAAACACTTGGGATGTAAGTGATACAGCTTCAAATGCAGACGAAACAAACGAGATAGCTTCAAATCCAAGCGAAACACATGATTTAGCTTCAAATCAATGCGATGTAGAAGGTTTAGCTTCAAATCCATGCGAAAAAAATGATTTCGCTTCAAACACTTGGGATAAAAGTGATATAGCTTCAAATGCAGAAGAAACAAACGAGTTAGCTTCAAATCAAGCGAAACGCATGATTTAACTTCAAATCAATGCGATATAGAAGGTTTAGCTTCAAATCCATGCGAAACAAATAATTTAGCTTCAAACACTTGGGATATAAGTGATATAGCTTCAAATGCAGACGAAGCAAACGAGTTAGCTTCAAATCCATACGAAACACATGATTCAGCTGCAAATAAATGCGATATAGAAGATTTAGCTTCAAATCCATGAGAAACAAATGATTTAACATCAGATAGTTGCGATATAAGTGAGATAGCTTCAAATGCAGGAGAAACAAACGAGATAGCTTCAAATCCAAGCAAAACACATGATTTAGCTTCAAATCAATGCGATGTAGAAGGTTTAGCTTCAAATCCAAGCGAAACACATGATTTAGCTTCAAATCAATGCGATATAGAAGGTTTAGCTTCAAATCCATGCGACACAAACGATATAGCTTCAGATACTTGCGATATAAGAGATATAGCTTCCAATTCAGACGAAACAAACGAGTTAGCTTCATATCCAAGCCAAACACATGATTTAGCTGCAAATCAATGCGATGTAGAAGGATTAGCTTCATATCCATGCGATACAAATGATTTAGCTTCAGATACTTGCGATATAAGAGATATAGCTTCAAATGCAGACGAAACAAACGAGTTAGCTTCAGATCCAAGCGAAACACATGATTTATATTCAAATAAATGCGATATGGAAGGTTTAGCTTCAAATCCACGCGAATCACATGATTTATCTTCAAATCAATGCGATATAGAAGGTTTAGCTTCGAATTGATGCGACACAAATGATATAGCTTCAGATACTTGCGATATAAGAGATACAGCTTCAAATGCAGACGAAACAAACGAGTTAGCTTCAAATCCATGCGAAGCACATGATTTAGCTACAAATGAATGCGATATAGAAGGATTAGCTTCAAATCCATGCGAAACAAATGATTTACTTTCAAACGCTTGGGATATATGTGATATAGCTTCAAATGCAGACTAATCAAACGAGTTAGCTTCATATCCAAGGGATACACATGATTTAGCTTTAAATCAATGCGATGTAGAAGGTTTAGCGTCAAATAAACGCGAAACACATGATTTAGCTTCAAATCAATGCGATATAGAATGTGTAGCTTCAAATCCATGCGACACAAATGATATAGCTTCAGATACTTGCGATATAAGAGATATAGCTTCAAATGCAGACGAAACAGACGAGTTAGCTACATATCCAAGCGAAACACATGATTTAGCTTCAAATCAATTCGAAGTAGAAGGATTATCTTCAAATCCATGCGATACAAATGATTCAGCATCAGATACATGCGATATAAGTGATATAGATTCAAATGCAGGAGAAACAAACGAGTTAGCTTCATATCCAAGCGAAACACATGCTTTAGCTTCAAATCAACTCGAAGTAGAAGGATTATCTTCAAATCTATGCGAAACAAATGATTTAAGTTCAGATAGTTGCGATATATGTGATATAGCTTCAAATGCAGGGGAAACAAAAGTGTTAGCTTCAAATCCATGAAAAACACATGAATAAGCTTTAAAGCAATTCTATCTAGAAGGTTTAGCTTCAAATCCATGCGACACAAATGATTTAACATCAAATAGTTGCGATATAAGTGATATAGCTTCAAATGCAGACGAAACAAACTAGATAGCATTAAATCCAAGCGATACACATGATTTAGCTTCAAATCATTGCGATGTAGAATGTTTAGCTTCAAATACACGCGAAACACATGATTTAGCTTCAAATCAATGCGATATAGAAGGTTTAACTTCAAATCCATGCGAAGCAAATGATTTAGCTTCAAACACTTGGGATGTAAGTGATACAGCTTCAAATGCAGACGAAACAAACGAGATAGCTTCAAATCCAAGCGAAACACATGATTTAGCTTCAAATCAATGCGATGTAGAAGGTTTAGCTTCAAATCCATGCGAAAAAAATGATTTCGCTTCAAACACTTGGGATAAAAGTGATATAGCTTCAAATGCAGAAGAAACAAACGAGTTAGCTTCAAATCAAGCGAAACGCATGATTTAACTTCAAATCAATGCGATATAGAAGGTTTAGCTTCAAATCCATGCGAAACAAATAATTTAGCTTCAAACACTTGGGATATAAGTGATATAGCTTCAAATGCAGACGAAGCAAACGAGTTAGCTTCAAATCCATACGAAACACATGATTCAGCTGCAAATAAATGCGATATAGAAGATTTAGCTTCAAATCCATGAGAAACAAATGATTTAACATCAGATAGTTGCGATATAAGTGATATAGATTCAAATGCAGACGAAAAAAACGAGATAGCTTCAAATCCAAGCGAAACACATGCTTTAGCTTCAAATCAATTCGATGTAGAAGGATTATCTTCAAATCTATGCGAAATAAATGATTTAAGTTCAGATAGTTGCGATATATGTGATATAGCTTCAAATGCAGGGGAAACAAACGTGTTAGCTTCAAATCCATGAAAAACACATGAATAAGCTTTAAATCAATTCTATCTAGAAGGTTTAGCATCAAATCCATGCGAAAAAAATGATTTAGCTTCAAACGCTTAGGATAAAAGTGATATAGCTTCAAATGCAGTAGAAACAAACGAGTTAGCTTCAAATCAAGCGAAACACATGATTCAACTTCAAATCAATGCGATATGGAAGGTTTAGCTTCAAATCCATGCGACACAAATGATTCAGCATCAGGTACATGCGATATATGTGATATAGCTTCAAATGCAGACGAAACAAAAGAGATATCTCCAAATCCAAGCAAATCGCATGACTTAGCTTCAAATCAATGCGATATAGAACGATTAGCTTCAAATCCATGCGAAACAAATGATTTAGCTTCAAACACGTGGGATATAAGTGATATAGCTTCAAATGCAGACGAAGCAAACGAGTGAGCTTCAAATCCAAGCGAAACACATGATTTAGCTTCAAATCAATGCGATATAGAATGTTTAGCTTCAAATCCATGCGACACAAACGATATAGCTTCAGATACTTGCGATATAAGAGATATAGTTTCAAGTGGAGACGAAACAAACGAGTTAGATTCATATCCAAGCGAAACACATGATTTAGCTTCAAATCAATGCGATGTAGATGGTTTAGCTTCAAATCCACTCGAAATACATGATTTATCTTCAAATCAATGCGATATAGAAGGTTTAAATTCAAATTCATGCGAAGCAAATGATTGTGCTTCAAAATCAATTCGAAGTAGAAGGATTAGATTCAAATCCATGCGAAACAAATGATTTAGCATCAGATACATGCGATCTAAGTGGTATAGCTTTAAATGCATGAGAAACAAACGAGTTAGCATCAAATCCATGCGGAGCACATGATTTAGCTTCATATCATTTCGAAGTAGAAGGATTAGATTCAAATCTACGCGAAACAAATTATTTAACATCAGATAGTTGCGATATAAGTGAGATAGCTTCAAATGCGGGAGAAACAAACGAATTAGCTTCAAATCAAGCGAAACACATGATTCAGCTGCAAATAAATGCGATGTAGAAGGTTTAGCTTCAAATCCATGCGAAACAAATGATTTAACATCAGATAGTTGCGATATAAGTGATATAGCTTCAAATGCAGACGAAACAAACTAGATAGCATCAAATCCAAGCGAAACACATCATTTAGCTTCAAATCAATGCGATGTAGAATGTTTAGCTTCAAATACACGCGAAACACATGATTTAGCTTCAAATCAATGCGATGTAGAATGTTTAGCTTCAAATACACGCGAAACACATGATTTAGCTTCAAATCAATGCAATATAGAAGGTTTTGCTTCAAATCCATGCGAAACACATGATTTAGCTGCAAATCAATGCGATGTAGAAGGTTTAGCTTCAAATCCATGCGAAACAAATGATTTAGCTTCAAACACTTGGGATATAAGTGATATAGCTTCCAATGCAGACGAATCAAACGAGTTAGCTTCATATCCAAGGGATACACATGATTAAGCTTTAAATCAATGCGATGTAGAAGGTTTAGCGTCAAATACACGCGAAACACATGATTTAGCTTCAAATCAATGCGATATAGAAGGATTAGCTTCAAATCCATGCGAAACAAATGATTTAGCTTCAAACACGTGGGATATAAGTGATGTAGCTTCAAATGCAGACGAAGCAAACGAGTGAGCTTCAAATCCACGCGAAGCACATGATTTAGCTTTAAATCAATGCGATATAGAAGGTTTAGCTTCAAATCCATGCGACACAATCGATATAGCTTCAGAAACTTGCGATATAAGAGATATAGCTACAAATGGAGACGAAACAAACGAGTTAGCTTCATATCCAAGCGAAACACATGCTTTAGCTTCAAATCAATTCGATGTAGAAGGATTATCTTCAAATCTATGCGAAACAAATGATTTAAGTTCAGATAGTTGCGATATATGTGATATAGCTTCAAATGCAGGGGAAACAAACGTGTTAGCTTCAAATCCATGAAAAACACATGAATAAGCTTTAAATCAATTCTATCTAGAAGGTTTAGCATCAAATCCATGCGAAAAAAATGATTTAGCTTCAAACGCTTAGGATAAAAGTGATATAGCTTCAAATGCAGTAGAAACAAACGAGTTAGCTTCAAATCAAGCGAAACACATGATTCAACTTCAAATCAATGCGATATGGAAGGTTTAGCTTCAAATCCATGCGACACAAATGATTCAGCATCAGGTACATGCGATATATGTGATATAGCTTCAAATGCAGACGAAACAAATGAGATATCTCCAAATCCAAGCAAATCGCATGACTTAGCTTCAAATCAATGCGATATAGAACGATTAGCTTCAAATCCATGCGAAACAAATGATTTAGCTTCAAACACGTGGGATATAAGTGATATAGCTTCAAATGCAGACGAAGCAAACGAGTGAGCTTCAAATCCAAGCGAAACACATGATTTAGCTTCAAATCAATGCGATATAGAATGTTTAGCTTCAAATCCATGCGACACAAACGATATAGCTTCAGATACTTGCGATATAAGAGATATAGTTTCAAGTGGAGACGAAACAAACGAGTTAGATTCATATCCAAGCGAAACACATGATTTAGCTTCAAATCAATGCGATGTAGATGGTTTAGCTTCAAATCCACTCGAAATACATGATTTATCTTCAAATCAATGCGATATAGAAGGTTTAACTTCAAATTCATGCGAAGCAAATGATTGTGCTTCAAAATCAATTCGAAGTAGAAGGATTAGATTCAAATCCATGCGAAACAAATGATTTAGCATCAGATACATGCGATCTAAGTGGTATAGCTTTAAATGCATGAGAAACAAACGAGTTAGCATCAAATCCATGCGGAGCACATGATTTAGCTTCATATCATTTCGAAGTAGAAGGATTAGATTCAAATCTATGCGAAACAAATTATTTAACATCAGATAGTTGCGATATAAGTGAGATAGCTTCAAATGCGGGAGAAACAAACGAATTAGCTTCAAATCAATGCGAAACACATGATTTAGCTGCAAATCTTTGCAGTGTTGAAGATTTAGCTTCAAATCCATTCGAAACAAATGATTTAACATCAGATAGTTGCGATATAAGTGATTTAGCTCCAAATGCAGACGAAACAAACGAGATAGCTTCAAATCCAAGCGAAACACATGACTTAGATTCAAATCAATGCGATGTAGAAGGTTTAGCTTCAAATCCACGCGAAAAACATGATTTAGCTTCAAATCAATGCGATATAGAAGGTTTAGCTTCAAATCCATGCGACACAAATGATATAGCATCAGATACTTGCGATATAATAGATATAGCTTCAAATGCAGACGAAACAAAAGAGATAGCTTCAAATCCATGCGAAGCACATGATTTAGCTTCAAATCAATACAATCTAGAAGCTTTAGATTCAAATCCATGCGAAACAAATGATTTAGCTTCAAACACTTGGGATATAAGTGACATAGATTCAAATGCAGACGAAGCAAACGAGGTAGCTTCAAATCCATGCGAAGCACATGATTTAGCTTCAAATCATTTCGAAGTAGAAGGATTAGATTCAAATCTATGCGAAACAAATGATTTAACATCAGATAGTTGCAATATAAGTGATATAGCTTCAAATGCAGGAGAAACAAACGAGTTAGCTTCAAATCAATGCGAAACACATGATTTAGCTGCAAATCAATGCAGTGTTGAAGATTTAGCTTCAAATCCATTCGAAACAAATGATTTAACATCAGATAGTTGCGATATAAGTGATTTAGCTCCAAAGGCAGACGAAACAAACGAGTTAGCTTCAAATCCATGCTAAGCACATGATTTAGCTTCATATCATTTCGAAGTAGAAGGATTAGATTCAAATCTATGCGAAACAAATGATTTAACATCAGATAGTTGCGATATAAGTGAGATAGCTTCAAATGCGGGAGAAACAAACGAGTTAGCTTCAAATCAATGCGAAACACATGATTTAGCTGCAAATCAATGTAGTGTTGAAGATTTAGCTTCAAATCCATACGAAACAAATGATTTAACATCAGATAGTTGCGATATAAGTGATTTAGTTCCAAATGCAGACGAAACAAACGAGATACCTTCAAATCCAAGCGAAACACATGATTTAGCTTCAAATCAATGCGATGTAGAAGGTTTAGCTTCAAATCCCCACGAAACACATGATTTAGCTTCAAATCAATGCGATATAGAAGGTTTAGCTTCAAATCCATTAGAACAAATGATTCTCTTTTAAACGCTAGGGATATATGTGATATAGCTTCAAATGCAAACGAAACAAACGAGTTAGCTTCATATCCAAGCAAAACACATGATTTAGCTTCAAATCAATTCGAAGTAGATCGATTAGCTTCAAATCCATGCGAAACACATGATTTAGCTTCAACTCAATGCGATATAGAATATTTAGCTTCAAATCCATGCGACACAAACGATATAGATTCAGATACTTGCGATATAAGAGATATAGCTTCAAGTGGAGACGAAACAAACGAGTTAGCTTCATATCCAAGCGAAACACATGATTTAGCATCAAATCAATGCGATGTAGAAGGTTTAGCTTCAAATCCACTCGAAATAGATGATTTATCTTCAAATCAATGCGATATAGAAGGTTTAACTTCAAATTCATGCGAAGCAAATGATTGTGCTTCAAAATCAATTCGAAGTAGAAGGATTAGATTCAAATCCATGCGAAAGAAATGATTTAGCATCAGATACATGCGATCTAAGTGGTATAGCTTCAAATGCAGGAGAAACAAACGAGTTAGCTTCAAATCAAGCGAATCACATGATTTAGCTTCAAATCAATGCGATGTAGAATGTTTAGCTTCAAATCCACGCGAAAGACATGATTTAGCTTCAAATCAATACGATATAGAATGTTTAGCTTCAAATCCATGCGACACAAACGATCTAGCTTCAGATACTTGCGATATAAGAGATATAGCTTCAAATGCAGACGAAACAAACGAGTTAGCTTCATATCCAACCGAAAGACATGATTTAGCTTTAAATCAATGCGATATAGAAGGTTTAGCTTCAAATCCATTAGAACAAATGATTTTCTTTGAAACGCTTGGAATATATGTGATATAGCTTCAAATGCAAACGAAACAAATGAGTTAGCTTCATATACAAGCAAAAGACATGATTTAGCTTCAAATCAATTCGAAGTAGAAGGATTAGCTTCAAATCCATGCGACACAAATGATTCAGCATCAGGTACATGCGATATAAGTGATATGGCTTCATATGCAGACGAAACAAAAGAGATATCTCCAAATCCAAGCAAATCGCATGATTTAGCTTCAAATCAATGCGATATAGAACGATTAGCTTCAAATCCATACGAAACAAATGATTTAGCTTCAAATACGTGGGATATAAGTGATATAGCTTAAAATGCAGACGAAGCAAACGACTGAGCTTCAAATCCAAGCGAAACACATGATTCAGCTGCAAATAAATGCGATATAGAAGATTTAGCTTCAAATCTGTGCGACACAAATGATTTAACATCAAATAGTTGCGATATAAGTGATACAGCTTCAAATGCAGACGAAACAAACTAGATAGCATCAAATCCAAGCGAAACACATGATTTAACTTCAAATCAATGCCATGTAGAAGGTTTAGCTTCAAATCCACGCGAAACACATGATTTAGCTTCAAATCAATGCGATATAGAATATTTAGCTTCAAATCCACGCGAAAAACATGATTTAGCTTCAAATCAATGCGATATAGAAGGTTTAGCTTCAAAATCCATGCGACACAAATGATATAGCATCAGATACTTGCGATATAATAGATATAGCTTCAAATGCAGACGAAACAAAAGAGATAGCTTCAAATCCATGCGAAGCACATCATTTAGCTTCAAATCAATGCGATCTAGAAGCTTTAGCTTCAAATCCATGCGAAACAAATGATTTAGCTTCAAACACTTGGGATATAAGTGACATAGATTCAAATGCAGACGAAGCAAACGAGTTAGCTTCAAATCCATGCGAAGCACATGATTTAGCTTCAAATCATTTCGAAGTAGAAGGATTAGATTCAAATCTATGCGAAACAAATGATTTAACATCAGATAGTTGCAATATAAGTGATATAGCTTCAAATGCAGGAGAAACAAACGAGTTAGCTTCAAATCAATGCGAAACACATGATTTAGCTGCAAATCAATGCAGTGTTGAAGATTTAGCTTCAAATCCATTCGAAACAAATGATTTAACATCAGATAGTTGCGATATAAGTGATTTAGCTCCAAAGGCAGACGAAACAAACGAGTTAGCTTCAAATCCATGCGAAGCACATGATTTAGCTTCATATCATTTCGAAGTAGAAGGATTAGATTCAAATCTATGCGAAACAAATGATTTAACATCAGATAGTTGCGATATAAGTGAGATAGCTTCAAATGCGGGAGAAACAAACGAGTTAGCTTCAAATCAATGCGAAACACATGATTTAGCTGCAAATCAATGTAGTGTTGAAGATTTAGCTTCAAATCCATACGAAACAAATGATTTAACATCAGATAGTTGCGATATAAGTGATTTAGTTCCAAATGCAGACGAAACAAACGAGATACCTTCAAATCCAAGCGAAACACATGATTTAGCTTCAAATCAATGCGATGTAGAAGGTTTAGCTTCAAATCCCCACGAAACACATGATTTAGCTTCAAATCAATGCGATACAGAAGGTTTAGCTTCAAATCCATTAGAACAAATGATTCTCTTTTAAACGCTAGGGATATATGTGATATAGCTTCAAATGCAAACGAAACAAACGAGTTAGCTTCATATCCAAGCAAAACACATGATTTAGCTTCAAATCAATTCGAAGTAGATGGATTAGCTTCAAATCCATGCGGAACACATGATTTAGCTTCAACTCAATGCGATATAGAATATTTAGCTTCAAATCCATGCGACACAAACGATATAGATTCAGATACTTGCGATATAAGAGATATAGCTTCAAGTGGAGACGAAACAAACGAGTTAGCTTCATATCCAAGCGAAACACATGATTTAGCTTCAAATCAATGCGATATAGAAGGTTTAGCTTCAAATCCATTAGAACAAATGATTCTCTTTTAAACGCTAGGGATATATGTGATATAGCTTCAAATGCAAACGAAACAAACGAGTTAGCTTCATATCCAAGCAAAACACATGATTTAGCTTCAAATCAATTCGAAGTAGATCGATTAGCTTCAAATCCATGCGAAACACATGATTTAGCTTCAACTCAATGCGATATAGAATATTTAGCTTCAAATCCATGCGACACAAACGATATAGATTCAGATACTTGCGATATAAGAGATATAGCTTCAAGTGGAGACGAAACAAACGAGTTAGCTTCATATCCAAGCGAAACACATGATTTAGCATCAAATCAATGCGATGTAGAAGGTTTAGCTTCAAATCCACTCGAAATAGATGATTTATCTTCAAATCAATGCGATATAGAAGGTTTAACTTCAAATTCATGCGAAGCAAATGATTGTGCTTCAAAATCAATTCGAAGTAGAAGGATTAGATTCAAATCCATGCGAAAGAAATGATTTAGCATCAGATACATGCGATCTAAGTGGTATAGCTTCAAATGCAGGAGAAACAAACGAGTTAGCTTCAAATCAAGCGAATCACATGATTTAGCTTCAAATCAATGCGATGTAGAATGTTTAGCTTCAAATCCACGCGAAAGACATGATTTAGCATCAAATCAATACGATATAGAATGTTTAGCTTCAAATCCATGCGACACAAACGATCTAGCTTCAGATACTTGCGATATAAGAGATATAGCTTCAAATGCAGACGAAACAAACGAGTTAGCTTCATATCCAACCGAAAGACATGATTTAGCTTTAAATCAATGCGATATAGAAGGTTTAGCTTCAAATCCATTAGAACAAATGATTTTCTTTGAAACGCTTGGAATATATGTGATATAGCTTCAAATGCAAACGAAACAAATGAGTTAGCTTCATATACAAGCAAAAGACATGATTTAGCTTCAAATCAATTCGAAGTAGAAGGATTAGCTTCAAATCCATGCGACACAAATGATTCAGCATCAGGTACATGCGATATAAGTGATATGGCTTCATATGCAGACGAAACAAAAGAGATATCTCCAAATCCAAGCAAATCGCATGATTTAGCTTCAAATCAATGCGATATAGAACGATTAGCTTCAAATCCATACGAAACAAATGATTTAGCTTCAAATACGTGGGATATAAGTGATATAGCTTAAAATGCAGACGAAGCAAACGACTGAGCTTCAAATCCAAGCGAAACACATGATTCAGCTGCAAATAAATGCGATATAGAAGATTTAGCTTCAAATCTGTGCGACACAAATGATTTAACATCAAATAGTTGCGATATAAGTGATACAGCTTCAAATGCAGACGAAACAAACTAGATAGCATCAAATCCAAGCGAAACACATGATTTAACTTCAAATCAATGCCATGTAGAAGGTTTAGCTTCAAATCCACGCGAAACACATGATTTAGCTTCAAATCAATGCGATATAGAATATTTAGCTTCAAATCCACGCGAAAAACATGATTTAGCTTCAAATCAATGCGATATAGAAGGTTTAGCTTCAAAATCCATGCGACACAAATGATATAGCATCAGATACTTGCGATATAATAGATATAGCTTCAAATGCAGACGAAACAAAAGAGATAGCTTCAAATCCATGCGAAGCACATCATTTAGCTTCAAATCAATGCGATCTAGAAGCTTAGCTTCAAATCCATGCGAAACAAATGATTTAGCTTCAAACACTTGGGATATAAGTGACATAGATTCAAATGCAGACGAAGCAAACGAGTTAGCTTCAAATCCATGCGAAGCACATGATTTAGCTTCAAATCATTTCGAAGTAGAAGGATTAGATTCAAATCTATGCGAAACAAATGATTTAACATCAGATAGTTGCAATATAAGTGATATAGCTTCAAATGCAGGAGAAACAAACGAGTTAGCTTCAAATCAATGCGGAAACACATGATTTAGCTGCAAATCAATGCAGTGTTGAAGATTTAGCTTCAAATCCATTCGAAACAAATGATTTAACATCAGATAGTTGCGATATAAGTGATTTAGCTCCAAAGGCAGACGAAACAAACGAGTTAGCTTCAAATCCATGCGAAGCACATGATTTAGCTTCATATCATTTCGAAGTAGAAGGATTAGATTCAAATCTATGCGAAACAAATGATTTAACATCAGATAGTTGCGATATAAGTGAGATAGCTTCAAATGCGGGAGAAACAAACGAGTTAGCTTCAAATCAATGCGAAACACATGATTTAGCTGCAAATCAATGTAGTGTTGAAGATTTAGCTTCAAATCCATACGAAACAAATGATTTAACATCAGATAGTTGCGATATAAGTGATTTAGTTCCAAATGCAGACGAAACAAACGAGATACCTTCAAATCCAAGCGAAACACATGATTTAGCTTCAAATCAATGCGATGTAGAAGGTTTAGCTTCAAAATCCCACGAAACACATGATTTAGCTTCAAATCAATGCGATACAGAAGGTTTAGCTTCAAATCCATTTGAACAAATGATTCTCTTTTAAACGCTAGGGATATATGTGATATAGCTTCAAATGCAAACGAAACAAACGAGTTAGCTTCATATCCAAGCAAAACACATGATTTAGCTTCAAATCAATTCGAAGTAGATGGATTAGCTTCAAATCCATGCGGAACACATGATTTAGCTCAACTCAATGCGATATAGAATATTTAGCTTCAAATCCATGCGACACAAACGATATAGATTCAGATACTTGCGATATAAGAGATATAGCTTCAAGTGGAGACGAAACAAACGAGTTAGCTTCATATCCAAGCGAAACATCATGATTTAGCTTCAAATCAATGCGATATAGAAGGTTTAGCTTCAAATCCATTAGAACAAATGATTCTCTTTTAAACGCTAGGGATATATGCTGATATAGCTTCAAATGCAAACGAAACAAACGAGTTAGCTTCATATCCAAGCAAAACACATGATTTAGCTTCAAATCAATTCGAAGTAGATCGATTAGCTTCAAATCCATGCGAAACACATGATTTAGCTTCAACTCAATGCGATATAGAATATTTAGCTTCAAATCCATGCGACACAAACGATATAGATTCAGATACTTGCGATATAAGAGATATAGCTTCAAGTGGAGACGAAACAAACGAGTTAGCTTCATATCCAAGCGAAACACATGATTTAGCATCAAATCAATGCGATGTAGAAGGTTTAGCTTCAAATCCACTCGAAATAGATGATTTATCTTCAAATCAATGCGATATAGAAGGTTTAACTTCAAATTCATGCGAAGCAAATGATTGTGCTTCAAAATCAATTCGAAGTAGAAGGATTAGATTCAAATCCATGCGAAAGAAATGATTTAGCATCAGATACATGCGATCTAAGTGGTATAGCTTCAAATGCAGGAGAAACAAACGAGTTAGCTTCAAATCAAGCGAATCACATGATTTAGCTTCAAATCAATGCGATGTAGAATGTTTAGCTTCAAATCCACGCGAAAGACATGATTTAGCATCAAATCAATACGATATAGAATGTTTAGCTTCAAATCCATGCGACACAAACGATCTAGCTTCAGATACTTGCGATATAAGAGATATAGCTTCAAATGCAGACGAAACCAAACGAGTTAGCTTCATATCCAACCGAAAGACATGATTTAGCTTTAAATCAATGCGATATAGAAGGTTTAGCTTCAAATCCATTAGAACAAATGATTTTTCTTTGAAACGCTTGGAATATATGTGATATAGCTTCAAATGCAAACGAAACAAATGAGTTAGCTTCATATACAAGCAAAAGACATGATTTAGCTTCAAATCAATTCGAAGTAGAAGGATTAGCTTCAAATCCATGCGACACAAATGATTCAGCATCAGGTACATGCGATATAAGTGATATGGCTTCATATGCAGACGAAACAAAAGAGATATCTCCAAATCCAAGCAAATCGCATGATTTAGCTTCAAATCAATGCGATATAGAACGATTAGCTTCAAATCCATACGAAACAAATGATTTAGCTTCAAATACGTGGGATATAAGTGATATAGCTTAAAATGCAGACGAAGCAAACGACTGAGCTTCAAATCCAAGCGAAACACATGATTCAGCCTGCAAATAAATGCGATATAGAAGATTTAGCTTCAAATCTGTGCGACACAAATGATTTAACATCAAATAGTTGCGATATAAGTGATACAGCTTCAAATGCAGACGAAACAAACTAGATAGCATCAAATCCAAGCGAAACACATGATTTAACTTCAAATCAATGCCATGTAGAAGGTTTAGCTTCAAATCCACGCGAAACACATGATTTAGCTTCAAATCAATGCGATATAGAATATTTAGCTTCAAATCCACGCGAAAAACATGATTTAGCTTCAAATCAATGCGATATAGAAGGTTTAGCTTCAAAATCCATGCGACACAAATGATATAGCATCAGATACTTGCGATAAAATAGATATAGCTTCAAATGCAGACGAAACAAAAGAGATAGCTTCAAATCCATGCGAAGCACATCATTTTAGCTTCAAATCAATGCGATCTAGAAGCTTTAGCTTCAAATCCATGCGAAACAAATGATTTAGCTTCAAACACTGGGGATATAAGTGACATAGATTCAAATGCAGACGAAGCAAACGAGTTAGCTTCAAATCCATGCGAAGCACATGATTTAGCTTCAAATCATTTCGAAGTAGAAGGATTAGATTCAAATCTATTGCGAAACAAATGATTTAACATCAGATAGTTGCAATATAAGTGATATAGCTTCAAATGCAGGAGAAACAAACGAGTTAGCTTCAAATCAATGCGAAACACATGATTTAGCTGCAAATCAATGCAGTGTTGAAGATTTAGCTTCAAATCCATTCGAAACAAATGATTTAACATCAGATAGTTGCGATATAAGTGATTTAGCTCCAAAGGCAGACGAAACAAACGAGTTAGCTTCAAATCCATGCGAAGCACATGATTTAGCTTCATATCATTTCGAAGTAGAAGGATTAGATTCAAATCTATGCGAAACAAATGATTTAACATCAGATAGTTGCGATATAAGTGAGATAGCTTCAAATGCGGGAGAAACAAACGAGTTAGCTTCAAATCAATGCGAAACACATGATTTAGCTGCAAATCAATGTAGTGTTGAAGATTTAGCTTCAAATCCATACGAAACAAATGATTTAACATCAGATAGTTGCGATATAAGTGATTTAGTTCCAAATGCAGACGAAACAAACGAGATACCTTCAAATCCAAGCGAAACACATGATTTAGCTTCAAATCAATGCGATGTAGAAGGTTTAGCTTCAAATCCCCACGAAACACATGATTTAGCTTCAAATCAATGCGATACAGAAGGTTTAGCTTCAAATCCATTAGAACAAATGATTCTCTTTTAAACGCTAGGGATATATGTGATATAGCTTCAAATGCAAACGAAACAAACGAGTTAGCTTCATATCCAAGCAAAACACATGATTTAGCTTCAAATCAATTCGAAGTAGATGGATTAGCTTCAAATCCATGCGGAACACATGATTTAGCTTCAACTCAATGCGATATAGAATATTTAGCTTCAAATCCATGCGACACAAACGATATAGATTCAGATACTTGCGATATAAGAGATATAGCTTCAAGTGGAGACGAAACAAACGAGTTAGCTTCATATCCAAGCGAAACACATGATTTAGCATCAAATCAATGCGATGTAGAAGGTTTAGCTTCAAATCCACTCGAAATACATGATTTATCTTCAAATCAATGCGATATAGAAGGTTTAACTTCAAATTCATGCGAAGCAAATGATTGTGCTTCAAAATTAATTCGAAGTAGAAGGATTAGATTCAAATCCATGCGAAACAAATGATTTAGCATCAGATACATGCGATCTAAGTGGTATAGCTTCAAATGCAGGAGAAACAAACGAGTTAGCTTCAAATCAAGCGAAACACATGATTTAGCTTCAAATCAATGCGATGTAGAATGTTTAGCTTCAAATCCATGCGACACAAACGATATAGCTTCAGATACTTGCGATATAAGAGATATAGCTTCAAATGCAGACGAAACAAACGAGTTAGCTTCATATCCAACCGAAAGACATGATTTAGCTTTAAATCAATGCGATATAGAAGGTTAAGCTTCAAATCCATTAGAACAAATGATTTTCTTTGAAACGCTTGGAATATATGTGATATAGCTTCAAATGCAAACGAAACAAATGAGTTAGCTTCATATACAAGCAAAAGACATGATTTAGCTTCAAATCAATTCGAAGTAGAAGGATTAGCTTCAAATCCATGCGACACAAATGATTCAGCATCAGGTACATGCGATATAAGTGATATGGCTTCATATGCAGACGAAACAAAAGAGATATCTCCAAATCCAAGCAAATCGCATGATTTAGTTTCAAATCAATGCGATATAGAACGATTAGCTTCAAATCCATACGAAACAAATGATTTAGCTTCAAATACGTGGGATATAAGTGATATAGCTTAAAATGCAGACGAAGCAAACGACTGAGCTTCAAATCCAAGCGAAACACATGATTCAGCTGCAAATAAATGCGATATAGAAGATTTAGCTTCAAATCCGTGCGACACAAATGATTTAACATCAAATAGTTGCGATATAAGTGATACAGTTTCAAATGCAGACGAAACAAACTAGATAGCATCAAATCCAAGCGAAACACATGATTTAACTTCAAATCAATGCGATGTAGAAGGTTTAGCTTCAAAACCACGCGAAACACATGATTTTGCTTCAAATCAATGCGATATAGAATATTTAGCTTCAAATCCATGCGACACAAACGATATAGATTCAGATACTTGCGATATAAGAGATATAGCTTCAAGTGGAGACGAAACAAACGAGTTAGCTTCATATCCAAGCGAAACACATGATTTAGCATCAAATCAATGCGATGTAGAAGGTTTAGCTTCAAATCCACTCGAAATACATGATTTATCTTCAAATCAATGCGATATAGAAGGTTTAACTTCAAATTCATGCGAAGCAAATGATTGTGCTTCAAAATCAATTCGAAGTAGAAGGATTAGATTCAAATCCATGCGAAACAAATGATTTAGCATCAGATACATGCGATCTAAGTGGTATAGCTTCAAATGCAGGAGAAACAAACGAGTTAGCTTCAAATCAAGCGAAACACATGATTTAGCTTCAAATCAATGCGATGTAGAATGTTTAGCTTCAAATCCACGCGAAAGACATGAGTTAGCTTCAAATCAATACGATATAGAATGTTTAGCTTCATATCCATGCGACACAAACGATATAGCTTCAGATACTTGCGATATAAGAGATATAGCTTCAAATGCAGACGAAACAAACGAGTTAGCTTCATATCCAACCGAAAGACATGATTTAGCTTTAAATCAATGCGATATAGAAGGTTTAGCTTCAAATCCATTAGAACAAATGATTTTCTTTGAAACGCTTGGAATATATGTGATATAGCTTCAAATGCAAACGAAACAAATGAGTTAGCTTCATATACAAGCAAAAGACATGATTTAGCTTCAAATCAATTCGAAGTAGAAGGATTAGCTTCAAATCCATGCGACACAAATGATTCAGCATCAGGTACATGCGATATAAGTGATATGGCTTCATATGCAGACGAAACAAAAGAGATATCTCCAAATCCAAGCAAATCGCATGATTTAGCTTCAAATCAATGCGATATAGAACGATTAGCTTCAAATCCATACGAAACAAATGATTTAGCTTCAAATACGTGGGATATAAGTGATATAGCTTAAAATGCAGACGAAGCAAACGACTGAACTTCAAATCCAAGCGAAACACATGATTCAGCTGCAAATAAATGCGATATAGAAGATTTAGCTTCAAATCCGTGCGACACAAATGATTTAACATCAAATAGTTGCGATATAAGTGATATAGCTTCAAATGCAGACGAAACAAACTAGATAGCATCAAATGCAAGCGAAACACATGATTTAACTTCAAATCAATGCGATGTAGAAGGTTTAGCTTCAAATCCACGCGAAACACATGATTTAGCTTCAAATCAATGCGATATAGAATGTTTAGCTTCAAATCCATGCAACACAAACGATATAGCTTCAGATACTTGCGATATAAGAGATATAGCTTCAAGTGGAGACGAAACAAAAGAGATAGCTTCAAATCCATGCGAAGCACATGATTTAGCTTCAAATCAATGAGATGTAGAAGCTTTAGCTTCAAATCCATACGAAACAAATGATTTAGCTTCAAACTTTTGGGATATAAGTGATATAGCTTCAAATGCAGACGAAGCAAACGAGTTAGCTTCAAATCAATGCGAAACACATGATTTAGCTGCAAATCAATGCAGTGTTGAAGATTTAGCTTCAAATACATTCGAAACAAATGATTTAACATCAGATAGTTGCGATATAAGTGATTTAGCTCCAAAGGCAGACGAAACAAACGAGTTAGCTTCATATCCAAGCGAAACACATGATTTAGTTTTAAATGAATGCGATGTAGAAGGTTTAGCTTCACATCCATGCGAAACAAATGATTTAGCTTCAGATACTTGCGATATAAGAGATATAGCTTCAAATGCAGACGAAACAAACGAGATAGCTTCAAATCAAGCGAAACACATGATTTAGCTTCAAATCAATGCGATGTAGAAGGTTTGGCCTCAAATCCACGCGAAACACATGATTTAGCTTCAAATCAATGCGATATAGAATGTTTAGCTTCAAATCCATGCGACACGAACGATATAGCTTCAGATACTTGCGATATAAGAGATATAGCTTCAAGTGGAGACGAAACAAACGAGTTAGCTTCATATCCAAGCGAAACACATGATTTAGTTTCAAATCAATTCGAAGTAGAAGGATTATCTTCAAATCTATGCGAAACAAATGATTTAACGTCAGATAGTTGCAATATAAGTGATATAGCTTCAAATGCAGACGAAACAAACTAGATAGCATCAAATCCAAGCGAAAAACATGATTTAGCTTCAAATCAATGCGATGTAGAAGGTTTAGCTTCAAATCCACGCGAAACACATGATTTAGCTTCAAATCAATACGATATAGAATGTTTAGCTTCAAATCCATGCGACACAAACGATATAGCTTCAGATACTTGCGATATAAGAGATATAGCTTCAAATGCAGACGAAACAAACGAGTTAGCTTCAAATCCATGCGATGCACATGATTTAGCTTCATATCATTTCGAAGTAGAAGGATTAGTTCAAATCTATGCGAAACAAATGATTTAACATCAGATAGTTGCGATATAAGTGATTTAGCTCCAAATGCAGACGAAACAAACGAGTTAGCTTCAAATCCATGCGAAGCACATGATTTAGCTTCATATCATTTCGAAGTAGAAGGATTAGTTCAAATCTATGCGAAACAAATGATTTAACATCAGATAGTTGCGATATAAGTGAGATAGCTTCAAATGCAGGAGAAACAAACGAGTCAGCTTCAAATCAATGCGAAACACATGATTTAGCTTCAAATCAATGCGATGTAGAAGGTTTAGCTTCAAATCCACGCGAAACACATGATTTAGCTTCAAATCAATACGATATAGAATGTTTAGCTTCAAATCCATGCGACACAAACGATATAGCTTCAGATACTTGCGATATAAGAGATATAGCTTCAAATGCAGACGAAACAAACGAGTTAGCTTCAAATCCATGCGATGCACATGATTTAGCTTCATATCATTTCGAAGTAGAAGGATTAGTTCAAATCTATGCGAAACAAATGATTTAATATCAGATAGTTGCGATATAAGTGAGATAGCTTCAAATGCAGGAGAAACAAACGAGTTAGCTTCAAATCAATGCGAAACACATGATTTAGCTGCAAATCTTTGCAGTGTTGAAGATTTAGCTTCAAATCCATTCGAAACAAATGATTTAACATCAGATAGTTGCGATATAAGTGATTTATCTCCAAATGCAGACGAAGCAAACGAGATAGCTTCAAATCCAAGCGAAACACATGATTTAGCTGCAAATCTTTGCAGTGTTGAAGATTTAGCTTGAAATCCATTCGAAACAAATGATTTAACATCAGATAGTTGCGATATAAGTGAGATAGCTTCAAATGCAGGAGAAACAAACGAGTCAGCTTCAAATCAATGCGAAACACATGATTTAGCTGCAAATCTTTGCAGTGTTGAAGATGTAGCTTCAAATCCATTCGAAACAAATGATTTAACATCAGATAGTTGCGATATAAGTGATTTACCTCCAAATGCAGACGAAACAAACGAGATAGCTTCAAATCCAAGCGAAACACATGATTTAGCTGCAAATCTTTGCAGTGTTGAAGATATAGCTTGAAATCCATTCGAAACAAATGATTTAACATCAGATAGTTGCGATATAAGTGATTTAGCTCCAAAGGCAGACGAAACAAACGAGTTAGCTTCAAATCCAAGCGAAACACATGATTTAGCTTCAAATCAATTCGAAGTAGAAGGATTATCTTCAAATCTATGCGAAACAAATGATTTAACGTCAGATAGTTGCAATATAAGGGATATAGCTTCAAATGCAGACGAAACAAACTAGATAGCATCAAATCCAAGCGAAAAACATGATTTAGCTTCAAATCAATGGGATGTAGAATGTTTAGCTTCAAATCCACGCGAAACACATGATTTAGCTTCAAATCACTACGATATAGAATGTTTAGCTTCAAATCCATGCGACACAAACGATATAGCTTCAGATACTTGCGATATAAGAGATATAGCTTCAAATGCAGACGAAACAAACGAGTTAGCTTCAAATCCATGCGATTCACATGATTTAGCTTCATATCATTTCGAAGCAGAAGGATTAGTTCAAATCTATGCGAAACAAATGATTTAACATCAGATAGTTGGGATATAAGTGAGATAGCTTCAAATGCAGGAGAAACAAACGAGTTAGCTTCAAATCAATGCGAAACACATGATTTAGCTGCAAATCTTTGCAGTGTTGAAGATTTAGCTTCAAATCCATTCGAAACAAATGATTTAACATCAGATAGTTGCGATATAAGTGATTTAGCTCCAAATGCAGACGAAACAAACGAGTTAGCTTCAAATCCATGCGAAGCACATGATTTAGCTTCATATCATTGCGAAGTAGAAGGATTAGTTCAAATCTATGCGAAACAAATGATTTAACATCAGATAGTTGCGATATAAGTGAGATAGCTTCAAATGCAGGAGAAACAAACGAGTCCGCTTCAAATCAATGCGAAACACATGATTTAGCTGCAAATCTTTGCAGTGTTGAAGATTTAGCTTCAAATCCATTCGAAACAAATGATTTAACATCAGATAGTTGCGATATAAGTGATTTACCTCCAAATGCAGACGAACAAACGAGATAGCTTCAAATCCAAGCGAAGCACATGATTTAGCTTCATATCATTTCGAAGTAGAAGGATTAGTTCAAATCTATGCGAAACAAATGATTTAACATCAGATAGTTGCGATATAAGTGAGATAGCTTCAAATGCAGGTGAAACAAACGAGATAGCTTCAAATCCAAGCGAAACACATGATTTAGCTGCAAATCTTTGCGGTGTTGAAGATTTAGCTTCAAATCCATTCGAAACAAATGATTTAACATCAGATAGTTGCGATATAAGTGATTTACCTCCAAATGCAGACGAAACAAACGAGTTAGCTTCAAATCCATGCGAAGCACATGATTTAGCTTCATATCATTTCGAAGTAGAAGGATTAGTTCAAATCTATGCGAAACAAATGATTTAACATCAGATAGTTGCGATATAAGTGAGAGATAGCTTCAAATGCAGGAGAAACAAACGAGATAGCTTCAAATCCAAGCAAAACACATGATTTTCTTCAAATCAATGCGATGTAGAAGGTTTAGCTTCAAATCCAAGCGAAACACATGATTTAGCTTCAAATCAATGCGATATAGAAGGTTTAGCTTCAAATCCATGCGACACAAACGATATAGCTTCAGATAC